>NC_050512.1:14777447-14798155 GCF_002922805.2 Oryzias melastigma
ACCAGATAGTTGCATCCCAGTGTAACTAAGTGAGAGTATTAGTTGTCGTCATCGATCTAGTTGAGTAAAAGTATGTTGCAGAAAACTACTCCAAGAAGGACGTTCTTTTTTTTTTTCTAAATATTAAAGTAAATGAGTAAATAGAAATTGTTCCCATTAGAAAATTCTGATGATAATCTTCAACCATTTAATATTGTCTACTTTGCGAAGAATGAAGAAAAAATACTTCATTTCATGTATCTGATCGACTGGTGGGCTGCACGGTGGCGCAGTGGTTAGCGCTCTTGCCTCACAGCGAGAAGGCCCCGGTTCGAATCCCGGCTGGGACCTTTCTGTGTGGAGTTTGCATGTTCTCCCCGTGCATGCGTGGGTTTTCACCGGGGACTCCGGCTTCCTCCCACCGTCCAAAAACATGCTTCATAGGTTAATTGGTGACTCTAAATTGCCCCTAGGTGTGACTGTGAGAGTGAATGGGTGTGTGACTGAGGCCCTGCGACAGACTG
Organism: Oryzias melastigma; assembly: GCF_002922805.2. Lineage (NCBI taxonomy): Eukaryota > Metazoa > Chordata > Actinopteri > Beloniformes > Adrianichthyidae > Oryzias > Oryzias melastigma. Next base: position 14,777,951 of record NC_050512.1, read on the forward strand.
GCGACCTGTCCAGGGTGTACCCCGCCTTCGCCCAACAGTTGTCGGGATAGGCTCCAGCACCCCCGCGACCCTGAAAGGGAAGAAGCGGTCAAGAAGATGGATGGATGGATGGATGGATGATCGACTGGTCCAAACAGCTCACCGATTGGGTGACGGTACAAGACAGCGGATTGGCTGATTTATTTATAAGCAAAAGGATTGTAGTTGTGAGACTTTGGTTTTGTCAGTGTAGTTCCATGTGCGTGTTTGTATGGACACATGACACATTTTTATGGATGGACATTTTTTTTCTACAGATATCCAACATATAAGACTACGGTCACATGAACAACTGTAACCACGTGATAAGGAGGCATCCCCAGAAGTCTTCAAGATTTTGTGTTGGCACCTGATTGGTCATGAATGTAGACGGTGACAGTCAGGTGGTTGTCAGGCGCACAGAATGGACCACTTTTCATGGTCACACTGGCTGCCGGGCGGGAATTGGCATTTGATATGGACGGTCGCCATACGGAGACATTTAAGCGTCATCCTGTAAGAGTTGCTGCCTGCTGGTGATCCAGTGGCTGATGTCAACTTTTAGACAAAAATTGTCTGGTCACCGTAAAACTTTACCTTTTTCTTAAAACCTCAGCAGCCACCACGGGGTGTGTAAAACAGCAACTCCCGCCCACCTGCCAATTTACCTGAAAAACTTTCACGTGGTAGCACTTTGGGAAATGTGATGTCGTCTAACAGACACACAAAGTTCTTATTACAAGTACAAAACCTTTTTATTGAAGGCCAATCCTTTTGCAGCAATTTTAGCTTCATTTATTTTTCCTTCTTTTACACATTTTTGGAAGAACCTTTTAACCTTTTTCCCACCTTCATGTCATTATCGATCATTATTGGCTCACGTCTAACCTTAAATCCTCGTAACGCTTTCCCTCAAATATCGTCTTGTTTGCGCTGTGGGGGAGTGCGTGCACACTTTGAAGGAGGTAGCTGGGAGTTTTCTGCTTGTCAGTAATATATTTCCACTGTTTGCATTCCTCGAGGAGTCTGAGCTAAACACAGTAAATTGAGGATGAGTGCCGAACCATTTGTGGCTCTGGAGAATGTTAAAAATTGTGCAAAGTGCTGGTTGTAGCAGATACACTTGACTAACCACGTTTCACCTGCTCCCCTGTTTGCTTGACCCCCTCTGAATAAGAAATGCAATGACCATGTCTGCTTGAGAGGAAAAATAGAGAGAAGATCCCTCTGGTAGAACATGTTCGTCAGTAAATTATCTTTCTGACCAAATGTACTTCATCAAATAAGCCAGATGAATCTCTTGGATCCCCTCTGACTGGAGTGGTGTACATATTTCTGCACGCTCTGACATAACTCAGGCTCTCCCACACTCACGGAAAATGTGAAACCTCTATAAACTTAATCTCCAGGATGTTTTATGTATTCGCTCACAAATCTTCTTCACACTGAAGCTGTAATGGAGAAGCATCAAAGTGTGAGCCTGAAAGAAAAAATCCTTGACAAGAAGCTTGCTGTTTACTGCTTCTATACTTTAGATTTAAATAAAGTTTTTGCTTTTTGTTGCAGCCAGTAACGTGGGCACTCACAGACGCCAGATCTCTGACCTGCTGGATCAGAGCATTCACATCAGCTCCCAGTGTTTCGTCATCACGGCAGACAACCGCTTCATCCTCCTGTGCGGCTTCTGGGACAAGAGCTTCCGGGTCTACTCCACCGACACGGGTACAGGAATCAATCCATAGTCACTGGCTTTTTCTATAGCTTTTAGTTAGTGCTGTGTTTTCTCATGAACCTCCTCTTCTGTGCATAAAAACACGTGGATTTTGTATTATTTCTTTAATCTCCTCGATTTATTTTTTAACAAAGTAACAAAATGCATTGACTAGTGTTTCAACAACTGACCAGAAATGGATGAGAAAAGTTGACCTATTCATTGCCAAATATTATTTTTTAACTAACTATATTATTTGTGTTAATTTAATTAAAAATGATCTAATGCAAATTTCAAACTGGTTGAGCCAATTTTTTGATGGTGCATCAGACTGGTGACCTGTCCAGGATGTATAATACCTTTGCTTAGAAGTAACTGGGATAGGCTCCAGCAGCCCCTGGACCCTTTTTAGTACATAAAATCCTTCATGTGACCTTTTGGATCCTAGAAAAGACATTTTATTTACTGGTAAAATATTTTATTTTTGCACAGATGTGTTTTGGATTTAGATTTAAGTCTATCTCTTAATTTCCAGTGATATTAATGAAACAAGTTTACTTTTAATGGCGTATCCTACTGAGTAATTATACCAAAAAATGTAGTAATTACACAGATGTAGGTATCCTTTTAAAAAACCCATTACATTTTTTATGTAAAAATTGTGTCTTTATCATGTTCTTGTTGAATTTTTTTTATGATTGAGAACATTTATTATTAAGAAAATTAAGCTCAAAATTGTATTTCTGGATTTTTTTTTTAATTCAAATCATTGTGAATCAGGAGGAGGCACAAAAATGCTGTTGGAAAAAGAGCCTATTTATGACGTAGAAAATACAACAGGCGGGCCAAAAGCTTACAACTCTGCTCCGTAATGGGGAGGGGAAGGGGGGCGGGGTTGCTTCACACCAACAGTCTGACACTCAATAATAAAGAAACTACGTCCTTGGGAACAACAGGGGTTTTTGATTTTGACTTCTTTAAAAGACTGCTGGGAACGCTTCTAAAATAAATTAAAACATGATTGGAAATGGGTCTTTTTTTTACATTCTAATCATGCAATTGGAATCTACTACAGAATGTGTTCAATGTTGCATTTTACTCCCTTTTACTATTTGTTTAATAACATTTAATGTGTGTTTGATATGATTTTAATTTTGTTTCAGTCTTAAAATTTTTTAACCAACTGATGAAATTCCTAATTGATAAATTTAGAATGGCTTTAATCAAAGACTATGGGAAAATACGTGCTTTAATTCACTAATACTGGGTTTTAAGTGTTGTAATATGTGAGCAGGAGTCATGAAGTCTGTGTAACCTGTTCTTTAGTGATCATTTCATCATTTCGACACACTTGTTACGATTCAAATCTCATGTGTTGCAAGATTCATGTGTTTCTTTTCCTTTCCGATTCCCTGCAGGAATTCTCTCCCAACTATAAAAAAAAGGAAAAAACTTTTTTTTTTTTAAACGTAGAACACCTTTAGTTTTCTGTCGCACACACATCCGTTTGTGTGTACACACAAACACACACTCACACACACAAAAATGCCATCAGGTCAGGGGTCCTAAATGAAACTGTCTGAAGCTTCATTTTCTGCACCCCGCTCGCCACAGCTCCTCCACCGCCCCCACAGCCCCCCAATTCCCATTTGAAATACTACATGCATCTATTCAACAGACTCCAATTCAATTTCTGCAGGCCAGGCCCTCTCTGTTTTCTCTGGAGGAGGGAGGAAGGGAAGAACAGGAGCACAGAGATGGCTCTATTGTGCTGCTGCCACCAGAGTGTGCAACTGGAACATGAACATGCTTTAATCACGCGCGCTCAACAGTTGCCTCCCGGATCCCCTAATTCCCCCCAGGTTAAAGAACGCAGGGAATTTTTTTTTTCTTTTATCAATTACACAGCGTGATTGGTACACGTTTGTGAAAAAAATCCAGACGTGCCTCATGACCCATACACACGAGTGCAGGTGCGATCAGTGTGCACGCACGTGTTTAATACGAGCTGCATGGTAGCCATTATCTTAGCAGCCACCATTACTTATAGTCACTGTTTATAAAAACGTCAAACATTTCACATCTTTGATGTCTTTGTTCTTGGAGAGAGTGGAGCGCAGCGTCTTCATCGTTTTAGCTTCATTATCCGGCGGACGGACGGGGATTCTGACACCCAGACAGAAAATGTCACAAACTATCCGGCGTTTGACTGCCGAGGTCACACTTTGAGGAGAGTAATGAGTATTGGACAGCTACACCGAGGAGCTGCGCCCCTAAAATCTGACAGCAATTAGCCTCTTTACATATACATAAGGAGCACGCTGAGCACGAACACACACACTGAAGCAAATATTTATTCCTTTCTGAGAGTTCTCAGGAGCCGGGAGCCGGGGATCAATTTGCCAAACGGAGTTGATTGAAATTAGTAAAAAAAAAAAGCTGCTTCTCTTAAAGATCTTTGGAGCTGCTGTGTGAATTCTCTTCTTTTTGTGTTTTGCAGGGAAACTAACTCAGATTGTGTTCGGGCATCGCGACGTGGTGACCTGCCTCGCCCGCTCCGAGTCGTACATCGGAGGAGACTGCTACATCCTGTCGGGCTCCAGAGATGCCACCCTGCTGCTGTGGTACTGGAACGGAAAGCTCTCCAGCATCGGAGAAACGCCGAGCAGTGAGTGCACACGGCGTGGAGGAGGATCCTCCGAGCGCACTCTCTCCACCTGACAGTCGTGACCGAGTGATTTACGACCTCTCTCTGTAAAGTAACCTAGTTTGGTTTGACCAGACCGGGCCTCCTGCATACAGATTGGATTTCTCTGTGCCGTTGCACCACGATAAGCTCCCAATACTCTGCACGTTTGTGCCAGATATATCTGCATCTGGCTGCGTCGGTATTCGATGTGAGTGAAAGTGAGGGCCACTTAGAGGCGCTAAACGTTACGTTGGGGGTCGCCGGCCGGCACATGAAAGTTCACCACAATCCAAGGGGCCACAAGGTCACGCTGGTCGATAAAAGTGAAAAATGCCGTGGGCCTCTCCCTTGCGTTACCATAAAATATGGCATTAGCCGCGATCAAAGCATCGAGCACACATTACTCAGAGCTCGGCCTCCTCGGTGCTAATTTGGATGTTTTAGATTGAGGTACGTGTCATTAAGTGATCCATTACACATGGGATCGAATTTATGACAAACTGCAATGTAGTTAATAAGCCACCTGAAAGAATAGAGACCAGATGAGCAAACTGAACTCAGACTTAAGGAGAATTTGGATTTATTTAGAAAACAAAAACAAAGTAAAAAAACTGAAGTGATTCAAACAAAGTAAAATTAAATTAAAAAATATTTAGATTGAAGTTATTTTATTCATTTCAATGTAAATATTTTCTAAACAAATGTCAGTCAGACGTGACAGCTGTTGCCCTGATGAAGATGCAGCATCCTACCAATAGCACAGGAGGCTTCAGCAAATATGAAACCCACTTTTAAATTCAAGTTCCAAACACTCAGTCTGCACACGCACACACTTCAGACAGAGCTCTCACAAAATCCTCTTGCACTTCCTCATCTCTTCACATTTCCACGCTCCTTGTCAGCTTCACACAATCGGAATTGCTGATATTTGCATGAATGCAACACTATTGGATTTTACAAGACATTGCTGCCATCTGCTGGCAGACACTTTTTATGTGGCTTAAATTCTGTCCCCTTACTGGACTTCTGTTCTGTTGCAACAAGCAAGAACAAAATAACCGTTTTGGGTTAAACCTCCTCCTCTGAGGTCCCGTTTTTGAGCCGACCGTGGACTTGATCCTCTGAGATTTTTTTTGAACACAAACATTTTTCTTTTTTTTTTTGTCCGAATGTAAGCCCAAAAATGACTGTTGTGCAGCAGAACTTTTAAGAACCAAATATTGATTCTTCTTGATCAAACAATCCATATTTGCCAAAAAAAAAATAGTCAGGATTTTTTATTTTGTCCTTTTAAAGTTTGTAAAAAAAATTAAATCATAAATGCAAAAACCTTCACTTTTCTGTCCTGTGGATAACTCCGTTCTTATGTTTCTATCTTTTTTTCTTTCTTATATGATGAACATAATAATTACGCCAGAATATAAAAAAACAGCCTTGTTGGGCATAAAAGTAAATTATTAAAAAGTAAATTGTGCAGAAATGCAGATTCTAAGTAATTTAACCAGGTAAGGAGCTAAAACAGATATGCTGCCATGTTCTGTATAGCTTCTGATAGTTGGACGGCTACATTTATAGATGGAAAAACAGAATTATACTCAATATTATGACATAATTTAGGTATAAATGTTCTCTGCAGGTTAAACATTTTTATTTGTGACAAACGGAAAACCTTGGGATGTAAAAAGCTGATATTTTCTTGCACATGTGCACTTCATCCCATCCTCGTGGAGCCTTTATTGTCTTCATGTTTAAGAAGAGTTCAGTGAACAGTATGGGTCGCTAAATCTAATTAGAGTTTACTGTAGCCTTTATTAGTGAACCTGGATCCGGTTTTATGTTGCATAATTCAATTAAAGACAGTAATGATCGAAACTTTTTAAGCTAGTACAGTAAATCACCAAAAACTCTGGTTTCACTGCCAGGAATTTGAAAACAAACCCACTTTAAATTGGCTGCCGCAGTCATGATAACTACTTTTTTGCAGTCGTCCAAGTCAAACGAACACGTCTACTGTTAAAGGTTTCGCAGTAATGATGCTGAAAACAAGCCACATGTTTGTGCACGAGCATGTTTATGTGTGTGTTGGCTCTCACAGAGGACAAGACTGAGGAAAAACAGCGGTTTTTATGTTTGCGGCTCGCCCCGACAGCTCCAACCCAAATAAAATCACACTCATTTCACGACTTGGACAGTAAGTTAATCCCGTTCCCTCCAGCTTTCTGCTCGTCTGGCTCTCCATCGCACAAACATCTGGATCCAGTGAGGCCGTCATCGTTGACAGGGAAAGAAGCTCGTGGCGACAACTTCTAAAAAAAAGTTCACTTAAACTTTAAATGAGAGTTTACTAAAAACTGAGCTTCAATCACTCCAACTTTTTTCTTTTTTAACTCTTTGTAAAAACATTTCCATTGCAGTCATTTCCGCTGAATCACTTTCATTCAATCCCTGTAGAGGAGCTTTGCTTCTTTGGCTCCCTCTAGTGGCCAAAGGAGGTTTAGCAGAGATTGTGTGCAGGATTAACGTGTGTGTTTTCCGCAGCATTTACCACGCCGAGAGCCATCCTGACGGGCCACGACTGCGAGGTGACGTGTGCCAGCGTCTGTGCAGAGTTGGGGCTGGTCATCAGTGGCTGCAAAGGTGAGACGCCAACCAAACTAGCATAAACATTCAAATGATAAAAAAACAAAAAAGGCTTTTACTGTAAATCAAATCATAATTTCTTGACAGAAATATGTTTTGGATATCACTAAGCTTTTAGTTTAGGATATGGTTGCATGTGACTCAATCTGCTGTCACAAATATTGTATATTTTAATTCGTCGTGAAATAATTCAGACTAAGGGTCACAAAATAACTGCTGTTTGATCACACTGAATAAACTATAATTTCCTTTTAGACCACAAAATGTTTAAAAGTTTACTATTTGTGGACATTCTGTATGTGTTTTTGTGTGTCAACACATGCTTGCAACTTTTTCTCCTTTAAATAATTTTTAAAATGTATGTGTTTTATTGACTTATTTTTAACAAGGAGGTCATTAAAATGATCAAATTAGTTTTTTCTGTTAAATATACTTTGCGTTCAAATTATTCTTTAGAGTTTTGTCACTTTTGCTCATTTTTTTCTTACTATTTTCTTACTTTTTCCTTACTGTTTTAACCCCTTGATGCCTGGATTTCTTTCCAACTATGTAGAAATAAAAATGTATGAATGTTTTTGCTTACATTTCGGAGCAGAAGCGTTTGATGAATCCAAACATTTTCTCTTTGACTGCTTAACAATGAATGAACAAAGCGAGCCCTCACATGTGTTTTCTGTCTTTTTAGAGGGTCCTTGTCTGATCCATTCCATGAATGGGGACCTGCTGCGGACCCTGGAGGGGCCGGACAGCTGCCTGCAGCCCCGACTCATCCAGTCCTCCAGCGAGGGTCACTGCGTGGTTTACTACGAGAAGGGACACTTTTGTTTGTTTAGCGTCAACGGCAAACTGCTGGGACACATGGAGGTGGAGGACAGCATCAAGGTGAGGAAACGTCCGTTTCTGCTCTAATATATAAACAAAGGGAGAGCGCGCTCTCGCTCGCACATGTACGTCTGCACCACATCTGTGCCGAGAGCCCTCGCGCTGATTAAAGGCTCGTTTGAGAGCGAGGGTGAAGGTCAGCGCGCCTCGGGACAAACCGAGGCCTCCACGTCTTTTCTTTCGGTTTGCCCACATCCACCAGAGGAAATGCGGCTTTTGATCCGCGGCGCTGTTGTCAGGTCGGATTGCAGCGATGGTGGAGAACATTCCACAGGAGTGGTCAGTCCTGGACGCCGGCGTCATTAACTACCCTCCAGCGCAAAGTCGGCCCATTCCCCCTCGCTGCCCACATTTCCTCCCTGGTGGCCAAAGCGACATAAGATAGCCGCTACCGCCTTTGCTTTCAGGCCCTTTGTTTCCGCCTGAGCTTGGGAAAAGTTAGCCAGCTCTGACAGACCGCCGCATGCCTGTTTACCATTAAAAACCTCTTTTCCCGCGCTCCTGACCCTCCCAGTAAATGCACATGAACTCTGTAGAAGCAGTGAGTCTTTAGTTTGGGGTTATGCTTCTAAAATACACCAGCTGTGTTTCTAAGATTCGCTCTGCAACTTCCTCTGGAGTTTCCTTCGATTATGGAGCTCGGAAAACCGTTCTGGCTGGACTCATCAACTCAGTCTCCATTGGCTCCGCCCTCCTGGTCCAGCCGCGTCAAAGCTCTCCTTCCTTGAATCCATCTTGTTAGCTTTCGGAGCGTTGGCGCAGCACGACTCCAGGATCAATAAGTGTTTGTCCTGGCCTGCAGAAAGGGAGTAAAAATATATGCAGTGTGACTTTATGGGGGTCCAGAGTCAGAGGTTAGATGACGGGCTGGCAGCGGGCACGGCGGCCATGCTGAACGGATTACAGTCTTTCAAGTCTCACAGTGCAGCTGTTTTTTCCACCGCCTATGGCAGTGTAACAGGGGTATTAACAGCACCATAAATTAAACCTCTTACCTCCGCCAGCCCCCCAAATCCACCCTCTGTTCCCTGAAAGAAGTAGAAAATATGGGCCTTAGGAGCGCATGTGTTTCTGCTGGACTCATTTCTGCCGTCATCTGAGCCCAGGCGGCCATCTTGGCCCCTACAGAGCGGCGCGGCCTTTTCGTCCGACCGCCCAGCGGCTGAACATTGATTTATAATGTCTGTCTGCAGCCTCCTACCTGGCCGGGCTGACAGGTCTGCCAGCGCTGCGGCCTCCTGCTGCGATCTAGTCAGGTCACGGACTCGGTTGGAGCGCTCACCAGCACATTAAACACTGCTACAATTCTCTGCTCATCTTTCAGCTTTCGAACGCTGACGGAGAGATGAAGATTTCCTTTGATCGTCGTTGGTGTAAACAACTGTTTTCTTTTTTGATTTACTTTTCTCCTTTGCACATTTCTGTCCAGAGAGCTAGAAAGAGGGTTCAGTCCAAACTCCAAACATACTAATCTAAAATGTGTACTAGTGCTGGGCGATAGGTGATAGAAAAGTGTTTATAGTGCCTTTTCTTTTCTATTGTTTTTATTAATTTTTATTGCTGAACGTCTGTGCAAAAATGTGTTTTCCTACTAAGAAGATTTTAACTTTTGTGTACTTAAATTTTTTTTTTTTCATTTGTGACGATTCAGTTACATGTTAAATGATCAAATAAAGTCAGAGAAAAGTCTGTTTTTTTCAGAGAATAACTGAAAATATACTTTATTAAAATAAATAAATCATGATATATGTCGTTATTGTGATATACAATAATTTATAATATTTTTTTATCGCCCAGCACCAACGCGTACATATTGTTACTGTTGTTACAAACTTTCTTGACTCAACATACAGGGATTTCAGCCTTTTTAAACTCCCAGAATGCATCATAAAACCTGTCTTGAAAACAAAACTTAAATGAATCAACAAAATCTTCCATAAATAATTTAAAAGCAGACTGATGTTCCAACCCTAAAAAGGTCAGATGTATTTGTAGTTCACCACTTATGGGTGAACCATTGATTGTAGATGAGAACTGGACAGAGCAACTGTGACATCACCCATAGAATAATGGTTTACCTTCTGTTCAAACCAAATGAAGTCGGTTTAGTTGCCATGTTGGAACCAGATGTCCTCAGCAAGCTGTGATTGGTACGTGTCGGTCTGAGTCTACGTTTCTATGGCAACCACTCTAGCAGTAATGAGAATGCTAGAAGGCCCACTGAAAGCGGGATCAGGAGAATCAAACGCTTCAAATGTTTAACATGAGGTCGCCTACTTTTGCTGAGGCATCTGATTGGCCAGTTTATAACTTGATTAACTTGTGCTACAGAAAAGAAAAAAACCTTTCGTAGCGATTTATTTTATTAGCAGAAGTCTTTGACGTTTCAGCTTTTTGAGAGTACTTCCTGTTAAGAATGTGAGGAGGGAGGGGTCACTCAGTCCAGTTCTCACATACAGTCAATGGAGTAGACACCAGAGTTAGGGAAAAATAAAAAAAATGTAAGGATTATCAATATATTTTTTTCCAGTTTGCTGGACCACATCCTCCACGTCTCCTGGAGCACCTGCAGGCCTCTCCTCTGTGAGCTTTAAAAACGCTTCAGAGGAAGAACTTTTGTCATAATCTGTGTTCCTGAAAAGGACTTGTCCCTGCTTGAACTTTTAACACCAGCCTGATTAAACTCACATGATTTCTGAATCGTCTCCTGCAGCAAGGAAAGACATCTGACTGAGTCGTCATAAAAGCCCGAACGACAAAGGCTTTCAGCGTAATTTGCCGCTTTTAGAGCGTCCATTTTGCCTCGTCATTTCATCAGCTCGGGCCGCTCGCTGATTGATGCTCCCGACTGTTTCGGTCTCGGCTTGCAGTGTGAGCTGAGCCCCTAATAGACTCCAAGTCGTGACTTGATTTGTGGATATCTGATTCCTGAGGGGGCCGTTCAGCTCCTGCAGTTTGAAGGAAAAGCAGATGAGACGAGTAAATCTCAGCACTTCGCGGTGGGGAGCCGTCTTTGTTGAGGAGCCGGGTCTGTACGGATTGTGGGATATTTTGTCTGATCGGGAAACTTTGAAGTGAGGGCTTCGCTTTAATGAAAGACATAAATTAGACCCATCATCAGGGCTGTAACTGCATGTGAGGGAAAACTTTGATGCCCTATTTCCTGATTTCCCTTTTTTTGAAGTACGTTTTTGTAAAATTTGAACGGATTAATGGACATTTAAGCGTGCTCTTGTCTCCTGCAGGCTATGCTTCTCAGTCGGGATGGCCAGTATTTGCTGACCGGAGGGGACGGAGGCGTGGTTTGTGTCTGGCAGGTCCACAACCTGAAGCAGCTCTTCAGCTACCCGGGCTGTGACGCAGGCGTGCGCTCCATGGCCATGTCACACGACCAAAGGTAACGCTTGTGTCTGATATCCTTCACTACTCACTACATATAGTCCACTATATAGGGGGTGTCCGAATCTACAAATTCAAAATCTAGTGCCCTTGAAATTTTGCAGCAGTCTCTGTGAAAATAGATGAACATAGATCACAATGCATTCAATTCAATTCTGTTTTATTTATATAGCCCAATATCACGATGCAATCGTCTCATTGCATGTTTCTTTTCATGTGAAGAAATATTTTTAATTAATCTTTTATAAGGCATCATTGTTTTAAACTTCAGAACACAGTGAAATGAATAAATAGTCTTTCTAAAATGTTCTTATTTATTAGTGTTTTACTTCAGGAAAGCTGTGATTTATTTTTGCCGTTTGAAGAAAAAAAACCATGAGTGTTGTGTCAGAATTGCTTTTAACATCCACAGCACTATATAGTCCCACACTATATAGTTTTTTAGTAGTTGGGGAGTGAATTCGGACACATCCACCATTGAAATCTTGAAAACTCTCAAAGGTGTGCGGGATCTGTTCTTAAATATTATTTAAAAGAAAGAAAAACATATCAATGTTGGGTCTTGTGGTTTCTCGCTCAGTTAATCTGGCCCTCCGTAGTCCTTTGGGTTCATAATTTGTCAAAGTTAGTGAGTGGAAAGTGACTTTAAATGTGATTTTCTATTTTCAGGCATCTAACATATATATATGTCTTTATTTAATCTTTTTGTCACTTAATTGTGTCAATTAATTAGCTTTTGTTTGGAAATCTTATTTGAATACTTTTTTTTGGCTACAGTTGTGTAAAATTACAATTTCAATAAAGATGGCCTAAATAAACTGGCTGTTTTTTCCTAAATAGAATTGTCTATCCACTTAACCTAGTATGTTAACTTCAAATACAAAGAAACATTAAGGAAAAAAACAAAACAAACTTGCTGTATGTAAAAAAAAAACCCTTAATTTTTGAATGACTTATTAAGTTTATATCCTAAATTTTGAAAATATGAATACAATTGTATCTTAAAATAGGACCAAGTGAATACAAAACATTTTATTGAATGAAAAGTTGCAAAAACTGTTTTCCAAAAATCAAAATCCTGTTTCTTAAAAACAATATGCGCAGCTTTTGAATTTAAAAATGAAGACTGAGGAATTTACCTTTTTTTCTCTCAGGTTACACATTTTCTACTATAGTTCTCCTATGTACAGTGTTTCTAAAAATAAAATGAAGACGTGCATGGGGCCAAATTTGATGGGTTTTTTTTATACATCTGTTTTGTAAATATGTAGATACAGGATCATTTGATCAGAAATGTACCCTCCTCGTCCTGCAGGTGCATCATAACAGGCATGGCGTCTGGAAGCATCGTCCTCTTCTACAACGACTTCAACAGGTGGCATCACGAGTACCAGACCCGGTACTGAGGCCCGACCCACGGCACAGACGGAGAAACGAAGGCGTTTGAAGCGTGGCCTCTCATCCATGGCGCTCCTCTGTCGAGAGCCTGAACTCCTGAATGTATCTCCACACGAGGAGAAACAAAGATCTGTCCTGTTGTAGTACAAGAAACTATTTTTAAACAACACTGCTATATTTTGTAGATCAGATAGAAACGTTTCATATAAATCTTTAGGTGGAGGTTCCAAACAGATCTATTTTTAGCTGCAAGTCTATTTTCATCTCCTCCAAAACAGAAATGAGGGATGTGTGTGGAGAGTTATAATCCAAACATTTGAAATCTTCTGTCTTCTTTGGGTGAGTGATCTTTTTCTGTTGGTGTGTTTTATGGGGAATAAATATTAAACTATCATTCACATCTTTTTTTCTTGTTTTGGCACAGTAGGTAGACATTTATTGTTTGAAGATAAACAACTTAAGAGGGAAAATACATTTATATAAATATCTATAAATATATGAAGCTCAAATGTAGTCCTCCATATTTAATGTCTAATCTGTGTTTCCTTGCGTGGCTCATTTTCAGTATGTTAACACTTCATTGAGGATCAAATCTGTTAAATTGAAGGAGTCATCCTGGATTTTTTTATTACAAGATCTTAGGAAACCCAAAGTGATATAGGAGGCCTTTGTTTTTTTGTTTTTTGTGGTCATCACAGCTGTCAGATTTAAGAAATAAATTCCCCTGCAATGTGTTCCAGCACCAAATACTACATATTTTGATGGTCAGGAAACATTCCAGTCTCGAAAGTTGGATTTCCACTTGTATGGGAAATGCTTTTATCAACTATAACTTTTTTTCTTTTTGAATCATTTTGGAGTGTTTTGTTTGCTGATTTCTGAAAATTAAAATAAAAAAAGAAGCATTTTATAACTTGAAATGTAAGAGGTGAGTTTTTACTGTGGTAATCCTGCACCTACACAGCACCCTCTAGTGGTCAGACAGAAACATCACAGATTGCTGTTGTCTTTATTGCATTTTTCTCTTAACCGACCGAAAGTAGGAGACAATAACGCAAAACATCACTGCAGTTTTTGACATTTGCAACCTTCTGTGACAAAGCTCCTAAACAGAAAAAACTAAAGAAGTAAAAGTGATTCTTTTAGCTCCTTACATTTGGGTAAGTCAAATAATATCTTCCTATAATCATTGTTTTTTAGCCAAGCTGTAAGTAAATGTCATGGTGAAAGTGATCAGTGCAGAGTGTTTTCTCCTGCTGACCTCAGAAAAAGCTTCTTGCTGCAGTGCGGGCATTTCTGTGCTTTAGTTGAAGTTTTTGAAAGAGCAAAGCTGCAGGTTGGATCGGAATCTACAGTGTTACAGAAGGGACGGCTCAATCCCACAGAAACACTCAAATACAGTGTTGCAGAGTGCATGTCATATCAATTAAAAATAAAATATCGATTTTTGAATGAATTTAACTGACAGTCTGAAAGCCCTCAATCATGTCCAGCAAAAAATATTCACCGATCAAGTTAGACTAACACTCAAGAAGGAAATTCACCTTTAAAAAAAGGTTCAGAACAAAATTTGTCAGTATTAGAGCCAATCAGGACAGGAAAAAATGGCTATTTTTAAATTAATTTACAATTAACACTTAAATAAGCTCCGCCTCTCATGAAAACTAGTTATTTTTTAGCAAAAGTCAAAAAAGTAAACCTGTGGCTGCTAATGTGCTGATATTTTTACACGAAAATACTTCTGGTTGCTGCTCATCACATGTTTGATCGAGTTCTGACTTGAAAAAAAGCAATAAGCACCGTGAGGGTTTGTTTGAGCTGAATAATTTAACAAAAAAAAAAAGGCAAACTGCCAGGACTCAGAAGAAAGCACATCAGTGTAACATTAAAAGACAAATCATTTCAAAAAGCTCATTTTGTTCACTCAGAATAAATAAAAACAGCCTCCTCCTCTCCTGTGGACACACTGGCTCAGTTTACTCCCACTGTGGTGGTTTAGTTTTCCAGTCTCGTGAGGAAAACACCGTCAGACTTCTTCCAGATATTTGTCGCCCAGCAGGGGGTCAGGGGAAGGAGGGTCAGCGGGAGGAGTTGAAGGAGGAGAGGGGAACAGAGTCGGGTGGATGGAGGAGGGCGAGGGGGGCTCCTCCTTGTTTGGGGAAGAGAGTGGGAAGAAAAGTGTGGGCTGGACGGGGGAGACGGGGGAGGGGGACGCCACGCAAACGGGCTCAATTGGAGACGGGGACTCCGAAGGGGAAGCGGGAGCTGCTGGGGCGGGTGAGATGTTGAGGGGAGGGCAGATGGGCGGTTTGCAGGTGAAGGTCGTGGGGTCATCAGGAGTCGTCGTCTCGGCTGGAGATTTGAGAACTTCAGCACACGGCGCCGGTTGATCCGACACGGGAACATCAGGCGAGACTTCGTCTGGAGAACTCTGAGCTTCTGAACTGCGGGCGTTGAGGTGAAGAGTCTCCTTATCTAGAGCCGTGTTCTGAAGGAAACATAAATACGATTTAAGTGTTAGACATCAAAAGCACCAAGATACTGTTTCTGTCTGAGGCACTTTTACAGAGTTTTGTAAGCAGAAGGATGAAAGAAGCGGATTAAAACACACAAGAGGTTTATGTTGTACTTTCTGACTGTTTTTAACATGTTTTTGTGGCATTTTTCTGATGATGGAGGGATGACGGGAATTGAGCACAGGCTTACTCTGTACCAACAGTCCCCCCTACAACTCAGAGGTAAATTTCTGAAGAACTACTGCAGAAACTACATCCTAAACATCATTTTAATTTTGGCAAAAAAAAAACAATCATAGTTAAAAGACCACCTGGAACGCTTTTACAATATATAATAGATGGGACTAGGGCTGCAGGATACTAGAAACATTTGCAATGTTCAATTTTAGTGATCAATATTGCAATGACAACAACAAATAACAACTAATACATCATTTCCTATTTACTGCATCAGTTTTTTATTTAACTTAAATTATACTCTAGATGACCCACGTCTACAATAGAGGCGAGTATCTAACATAAAAAGAGCTTCATCCGATTAGTCAAATGCCCAAAAGGCCTCTATCTAATTCTTAAATACATCAAGCTGCCATCAGATTGTTTTTGCATGTGTAAACATTTAAGCTAACCATTTATTGAAATTGAAGCTGGCTTTTTGATACGTGGTGTATTGTACATGCTGATATTGCAATGTGTTGTGGAGGCCAAATTGGGACTTAGAGTAAACGATCCTGCCCTAAATTCTAAGTACAAAAGTGGAACTTCAAAAAGAAGAAATTCCAAACTGTTTTAAAGTTCACAAAAATTATTATAAAGACAAAACCGAGCCAGATTTGAGATATTTAAAAAAAATATCTAAGAAAAGATTTTCTAAAAACTGATTTTAATCTGATCTTAGTGAGGTTTTTTTCTACTTTGATGTAAACCAGAGCAAAATTTTCACTGGAATTTAGAGGAAAACATTTTTTCCTCTAAATACAACAACCCCTAAAATAAAGAGCTGAAGTCAAATTTAAAAATAAAAGGGAAATGTGAAATATGCAGACAAAAAGGAGGAAAGAAGCTGGAACAACATCCTTCTACATGAAAACTAGGAGTTCACTGACCGGAGCGAGAATGAATTTAAAAAATGCAGCATGACGACTAATACAATTGAGAGGGTTTGTTAAGAGTATGTTTTTTTTTTTTTTTTTCCTTTTCAACTTAATTGGTAAAAAAAAAAAACAATTCAGAGCAAAGTCTGTTATTCAAGAAGCACTTATTCCATTTCAATGACAACTCGAAAACCCACATTTATTGGGATCAGGAATGCTAGTTCTGGTTATCGCCCCTGTTTTTGGCTGATAGATCCTCCTGATGAATCTGGAAAATCTGCTCCTCTACTTTTGATTTGAAATGTTTCTTTTTTTTAACTGCATATCATGCAAATCCATAGATGTTATGGTTGTAAACAAGTATTTTTTTCTGTTATCTAAGAGTTTATCCACTAATCAAGCAATTTTAAAATTCTTCTAGAAAGTTTAAATCATTTTTCAAAACTGTAACTAGCTGAAAAGTAAAGCAGAATACTTGTTTCTTTTAAGGAATCTGTTTCACCTCCACTTCCAGCTTCTGTCTTTCCTCAAGGTGGTGCCAAAGCATCAAAGTAACCACCAGTTTGCTTATGTCTCCTAAAAATACAAACTGCAGCAAATTTATTTATTAGAAACGATTGAATGCAGTAAGGAGGGAAACGTCTGAAATTAAGCTTTTTATGTGAAGACATAAATAGAACAGCTGAAAGAAGAAGAATACTGTCACACTCTGCCACGGTTAGCAAGGGAAACGACAAACTGGAGGAAGAACGGGATCTGAGAATGTCACAGGAAGGAAGGGAACAGAAGGTCGGGGAGTAGAGGAAGGGCGATGGCTGCAGAGGAAGACCGGAGTTAGGAAGAGGAAGTGGACGGGGAGGGGGGAGGTTGATGCTTGGAGGAAAAGGAGGGGGAGTGTGTTTGCACCAGGCTTTATGCTCCAGGCATCCCTTGTGGTCCTGGGTCAGGTATGTGAGAAAGGGGATGTGAGGAAGAAGAGGAGGCTACGACCCACATTTACACCTCAAACTGTCAAATTAGATCCATGCTATTGTGAAGAGAAGCTGCAAACCACCAAATGAAGAGAAAAAAAAGGGGTCGTCCCCTCCCTTTTACACTAGACAGACCCGAGCGTGACCCCGACGAGATGCAGGGAAGGAACGAGGAGATTTCTTCACTGTACCATGTGCAAAATCCAGTCGGACGTGTCTGCAGCAGCATACGTTCTACAGTCCTCTACGGTGATGCCAAAGAGGGCAGAAGTGCTACAGTTAATCCAGAAGAACACAGAACTGACATGAAATACAGGAGATGAGGCCGAGCGTTGCCTATCTGGGTCAAACATTTCCTCTCCTGGCAGCTCTTCTGATTAAAGCCATGTTAGGACGTCCACACAGTCGGATGCAAATCTGAGCCGGTGCGGTCTCTGTGCTTACCACGATGACAGACACTCCAGCGGTGGCACAGCTGGGCTTTGGCGCAGTGTTGAAGTGAGTCTTCAGTTTCCCCGTCACCTCCATCTTCATGTTGTTCTCTGTGACTGCGTCCTCCTGCGAGGAGGAGTTTGGATAGATGTTACGCTACAGAAGTCTCACCGCAGACCTGCAGAGGCGGCGGCGGAGTACCGTGACCCATGGATGTGAGAGGACGTCTTGAGCCGTGTGCCGAGCCTCCACCTTGGTCTGCAGCATCCCTTTGATCAGGTTCTGCAGGGGGACACAGAAGTGATTAGAACATTGTTCACTCTAGAGCACTATCGTTGGGTGATTTTAACCTGAGCAAAACTAGTTATATGATGTTCAATATGTTGCATTTTGCAGTCTTACACTTCCCAGGACCAAAAGCCAAGTCTCCAGTATCATTATTATTTTATTTTATTTTTTTTTAGGAATTGTTTTCCTAATTTTTCAGTCATTTTCAGTCATGTTTTTAGGATGTTTCTATGTTTTTATTTTCCATTTTGTTACAAAAACCAAAGTTTAAAATCAAACAAAACTACTCTAATTTTATCAAATACTTTTTATTAGACTTTATTGGGTCAAAACATTTTATAGCAAAAGTGTTCTAGGGTTAAAAAAGTTGAGTTTCTTTCCTACATATTAAATCACACTTTGGCAGAAGTTAATATTTATTAGAAATGTATATCGTTTTAGTAAAACTGCTTTTTAGTTCCAAATAAATCTTTGCATATGTTTGATCATACTTTGGCTACATTAAAACTCGTCAAAGTTGTTTATTTTACTGACAAAAGAGTAACCAGAGTTCACTTTTCTGTAAGAAAGCAGCCTGTTCAGTCAAAGGAAGACGTTTATTCATCTCGGTTCATCTGCTTAATGCTGACAGAACAGCAGGTTCTGTGCAAGTGAGTTTACATGCAGCAGTTTGGGGCAAGGATGCATTTATCCATCTGTAAGGTTGAACTGAAGTCCAAATCACAAATAAATAAATAAATAAATAACTTAAAGCAAAAACCTAAAAAAGATTACAACAATTAAAAATTAAATAAATGAACATTTATATTTTAGAAATCTAAATTCCAGAAGCCAAAACGTAATAATAATAAATGCATAGGAAACTTTTAGAGAGACAAAGTAATTTCCAGAAATCAAATTAAAATGTTTAAAAGTGAAACAAAATAAGAAACTTGAAAAGGTACGAAGAAAGCAGAACGATGTTTTGCCTGAACTGAGGTAAGCAGCTGATTGAACAACAACCAAACGTGTGCAGTGGTTGTAAGCAGAACCTTAGAAGACTTTCAATCCCATCAGTGACGTCCCATAGTACCTTTTCCAGTTCCTTATTTTGCTTCAAATTTTTCATTTCATTCAAACATTTCATTTTGATTTCTGCAAATTAAAAGCATTTGTTTTTCATTTTTGGTTAATTTTTTTGGCATCGTCTTGCTTTTTGGAATTACACTTTGATTTCAGATTTTTTTTTTCTAAAATGTTGTATTTCTAGTTTTTTTCTAGTTGGTATTGTGGTCTTCAAGATGTTTTTGAGTTGATAGGATTTGTACTTCAGGGCCACCGTACATCTGTCTGCTCAAACAGTGAATGTGAACTATCAAGATGTTGAGTCTTGGTTTAATGTGGCTTAACCGAGTCTTTACAGCATCACAAGTCACCACCGGTACATGACACAGCTGCAAAAACACAATAAGGGTCTTCTCATCCCACTCGGCTGTGTGAAGTGATCAACAGCAGAAGTGGTTTCATTAGCAGACTGGCTAAAATAGGCCGGAGCAGATGAACAACAGCGTACGAACACCAGTTCTAAACTTTCTGCAGCCACTTCTTTCCATCAGCATGATTAGAATCAGAGCGATTTGGATCAAAAGACAGTTCAAAGGTCTCAGACCTTTGCAGAGAGGGAGACGTTGTCCCAGTAAGGACTCGGAAAGTCAAGCTGGCCGAGAAGGATCTGGTCAAACAGCTCCTCTTGTCGGTTATTCTCACTAAATCAAGGAAGAAACAAAGCAAAAAAATTATTCAGGGCGCACACAAATTGAAAGAAGCTGCTATGGAAACAAGCATTCATATCAAGGGTTAATTATTAGTTCATTTTTTCCCAGCAATAAAAGTTGAATGATTTTGTCATGGCTTGGTTGTAATGTCGCCATCACTGATACTGTGAGCTCCTAACAGGATTACATGAGACATCTGAGGTGTGAAGACTTTGGTCAAACATGTGAAGTCAGTTTATGGCTTTAAAGATTTAAACACTCCCTAAAATATAATTATATATATTATATAAATACCATTTTATCATGTTAAGTGTTTGCATATTTGTTCATAACCATTTACAGATATATGTATATGCATATATCAAATACACAAGTTTCTATAAGTATGTTAGAAATGTTATTTTCAATAATTA
>NC_050512.1:14799003-14847324 GCF_002922805.2 Oryzias melastigma
GAGAGTGACGCATATTCCTTAGTAAAAGTGTGTGAGAACAGCTTGAGGGAATGCAGTGAACAGGAAAGACAAAAGAACCAAACCTTTCCCCTGCATCGAGCTTTGTCGATGATCTTCAGAGCAAACTCTTTCCCCGTGGACCTGAAGAGAAACAGTGCAATTAGGGATAACAATAAAAGCAGTATTAAAACAGAAACGTTATATGGTCTGTCGTTTAAAATCAAGTGCTCACAAGAGAGCCGTGAGTAAAGAGCACAGAGAGAGAGAGAGGAGATCATATCAGAAGGTTAGGTGCTCGAGGAGCAATTACAGTAAAATGCTATGTACTCTCCAGGCATGTGATGCACGTTCAAGAACGCAGGTTCACACTGGACTACTACTACCTGATACTAGTGCATGTACTCCAAGTTGGAAGAGATTTGGTGCAAAATGTTGATGCAATGCAAATCTCCAATTTTGTTCCAAGTTTTTACTTTTACAGCTCTATTCCAATTCATGAGAGACTTCTGGACAGGCACAAACCACAATTATTCACTCGTCCTCCTCCATGATTATTTTTTAACGGTTGGCACTTCCCTGAATTGAAAGGGACGCTACCCATACGTCACTACCGAATCCAAGTCCCTGATTGGTCGAAGTTCAACTGGCTTCACTTTTAGATTTTGTAAGTAGAGCCCAAAAACAGACTTGAAAACGTACAGACTCATGAACGCTGGAGTTTTTAATGCAGAAGCCCAAATGTTTACATAGACTTTTCATTGGAAATAGCTGCTTTAACGTGTGCAGCAGAATGTAGCAAAAGGCTTTGTGTGTCATCAAACACACCCACATGGAAGCTAAGGAAAGTCGTTGACACACCTCTTCTATTTCCTCCTTCCACGCCTCAACATGTAAACTCTGAAATAACTTTGAGTGAATAGAGTTTAATTAAGTAAAACATACGATGCATTTTGAAAATAGTTCAATCTGAGCTCTAGAAGCATCTCCTCTCACATATCGTAATAGAACTGTGAAACAAAGAGCCTGAAGAAAGATTCTCCAGATTTGGATCGCTGATATTTTTTGCACTAAGCCTCATTCAACTGTAGGTGGCAGACATGCACTAGTTAACCATAGAAAAAGAAAAGGAAGAAGAAGAAGCCCCTCCCTGCTTGTCTAGTGTGAACATGATGTGCCTTTAAGAATGCGCGCTCATATGCCTGGTGTGTACTTAGTAGGGATGTAAGAAAAAATTATTTTGCGATATATATCGCAATACTTATTTGGCAATACTTAAATCCCGAAATGGCGATCTTGGGATTTAACGTGATACATATTGCACCATGAGTAACGCGATATGTATCGCATCGCCAATACACACCCCTAGTAACATTTTTGAGAAGGTCTCCTTTTCATTCAGGAAATCTGTCTTACCTCTCCACACACTCTCTGACCACAGCAAAGTTGCCGTCTCCGATGACTTTTCCAACCTCGTACTTTTCATACAGCACTGAGGATAATACATGCTGGTTTCCGTTGACTACAAAGGACACACAGGGGTCATCACAGGAAAAACAATCAGATCAAATCCCCACCAAAAGTGACACCCATGCTGTGTGCAGTAATACAGTAGTCAGTGTACCCTCCGGACTGAGCTGCCTGGTTTTCCCCCGGTGATTGCCGAGCGAGCCGTTTTCATTGGATAAGGAGATATGATGTAATGGAGGAATCTACAGGAAGAAATGAAGAAGCAGAAACAAAAATGGACACGGATCAGAACTCAGATAATATCTTTGAAAAAGAATTGGAGGAATTCCACATTTAAGAGTTAATGTCCATAACACGTGTTGACATTTATTCTACATTTTGACTAAGATAAAATGGTTCAGTCAGTCTAAATCGGAAAAAAAAGCTGTTTTTTAATTGACAGTTTAAAAACGGTCACTTTTGAGCCTTTAACAGGGCAAACTAGTCAGTGAGTGGCTTCATTCCCCGTTAAGACAATAAACATTTAGAGGTACAATCAAATCCAGATTTTTTTTGTTATTGAAAAAATGCTAAATTGTTGGTACAAAGTAAGAGCAGCTGCAATGGACATACCACAAAAACAAAGCCGCACAAACAAAACTTGAGTCAATAAATCAATGCTTTAGTCTAAGCGTCTGCAACCTTCAACACTTAAAGAGCCTTTTATTTATCACTGACCACAATCCAGTAGGAGCCACAAAGTCCAACTTTCCCCATGAGAAAAATACAGCAGTGCTTTGAATTTATGTTATTCTTACTATTACAATAAAACACATGAACTTGTGTTTTTGGCATGAATAGAACAAACAAAGAGAAAATTTGTATTATTTTTTTACTAAATATGAAATAGTTTATAACTTTTTACACTTTCTTAGCTATTAATATGTTAACCTTACAGACCTAAATTAAATCAGAGCTAATTAAGGTACTCTTATCTTATTTTTGCACCTTTAATAATATAAATAATATAATAAATATGATTTAATAGTTGACAAGAAAACCCAGCAAATACAGATGCATGAGTCACTGTAGAGTTATGCTGTTTGTAGTTGTTAGACAGGACAGAGTAAATGTCTCTCACTACCAAATATTCATCATGGAGCTGCATAGGGAGTAGGTCATGTATGGCTGACAGTGGCCTGATAAAGTCCCTTGAGATTGATTTTGATTTTTTTATAGCAAGTAGGTTATGCACTCTTGCCTCACTCCCTCCTTTGCAATGAGACTGCTAACAGGATTACTTGACTGTCTTGAAAATGACACATCTGTCTTATGGGGCGATGAAAGTGCCAGGACAGCTTTCCTAAAGAAAAATAAACTCTTCATCAGGTATTCATTTCATTTTTTGTAAGTGTGATTAAAAACTATCCAAATTTAAAGTTATTTTGTAGATAGATAACTGCATCAGAACCATACCTGTGTAAGACCATAGTTGGTACATTTGATTTATCATCTTACCTTTAGACTCAGGTTACTTCGGGGGCTGGTGGGAGATGGAGTGGATGACTTGGTGGATCTTGGAGCTGATATACCGTTTACTGCATAAAAAAACAAGAAAGGATTCATTAAGATTGAAATTAGCGAGAAGTAGCAAGAAAAAAGCTAATACTTTCTATGAATACAAACTTTGTAGTATTTCTTTAGACAGAAGAGCATTTTTAACAACCTAAAAGACTAAAACTATTGGACAACACTGGCACTTTTTGAAATGTAACAAGAAGTATGAGAAGGATGGAGGTTTTTTTTTATTATTATTTCCTCTTTTCGCTTCAATTGTTTCTCATTTTCAAATTATATTTTTTATCACAGCATCAAGCAGACATACAATAAATATGGAATTGCCACAAAATAGTTTCTGAAATCTAAGAGCTCTACAAAAGCCAGGAGTCAGCTGAAAAAATAAAAACAGGTGAGTCTGTGTTTGGAACAAACTTTGAAAGGAAATTCAGCAGTTTCAACAGTATTTGATGACTAGGGTCAAATAGGGAAAGTTTTTGGGCCTTACCTGACTTTATTGAAGATCGATTGGCTGAGGAGTGGAGAGATTGTCTTGCTATAGTCACAGAATAGGGAAAAAAAATCAAAAATGGAATCACAAATTAATCGAAAATATGCATTAAAAATTGTATAATTGCCACTAATTAATTAATCTATAAAAACTATATTTTAAAAATTCACCTGATCAAATTACCAAGTTAAGGAGTTTCATATAAATTATGTTTAGATAACATCACAAGAAGTTTCTCTTACAACAATTACTCACTAGAAGCTGGAGACTTGCTGCGTCGTGAAAGTCTGGGGCTCTTACTTCGGTTTGGCGTTGTAGAGCGGCTGTAAGATGACTTTAGTACTCTGCATTCTGTAGAAAACACACATTATCAGCATCACTGTAAAATCCCAAAGCTAAAATGACAACTTCATTCACCATAGCAACTAATTTTTGGAATATACCAGGGCATGCTTGTGATTAAGCAGGTGTTTATCATGCAGGAGGTCCTGGTTTCCAGCTGTGGCCTCTCCTCTAGCTGACTATAAAGTTTTTATTGTAACGTGACAAGATGGCGTTGAAAGTGGGAGGCTGGGACTCACTGGGTTGAACACCATGTCTGTTAGTCAGGGAATCAAATCCCAGGCTAGACAGTTATTGAGCCCTTTGGCAAGACACCAAACCTCACACTGTCCCCGATTGTTAGAAGAATCTGTGAAACCATCTGACAAAAAAACGTAGTGTGCTCGCTGTGTTACCACCACTATGGAAGAGTTAAAAAAAGTTAAGAGGGAATGGAAAACGTAGCAAAATATTTTAAATAAATTGTTCTGGATAAATAGAATTAAAATTACTAAGTCAAACCACAGTTTTTATGAAAAATCATTAAAAAAATGTTTTTTGTTAGTTTTGTAGCTTTTTTGTCTCCGGTGCCATGACATTATTTTAGACACGAAGGTGCCACTTTTGCTCTTAAAGTAGGAAGAGAGTGCTTTTTTAGTTCATACAAAGACCCAGTTCTCTTAAATGGAGCACAGAGGTTGTAAGTGGGACAAAAGCTGCAAACCAGCTCTGAACAGTCTGAGCTGCGATCATGTGTGTAAATCAACAGTGGATCCTGCAAATTCTTCCCTGATAACTGTAAGCGAAGGCGTCCAAACACAAATGTTGAGCAGGGTGTCAACACTTAAACCTGTGACAGTAATAAACCTCCTTTTTCTCTCTCATGACAGCCCATAGAGGTAAGATGCAGCTTAGTTGTAAAGACAACAAAAAAAATCCCATTCTGTCAAGAAACAGTTTTTATCAGATATATATAAAGTTTCCTGGAAAATCTGAAAAGTTTTGGTCAAAACAAGTGGTCATCTTACCACTGTGATCCAGGACAAAGTCATCCTGCGCATAGCGAAACTTCTCTGGACCGCAGGCTATGAACACGTCATCCTCTCCAAAGAAGTCCTGCAAGCTGGTAATCTAGATAAAAAGAAAAGCTGGTTTTAAGAGACGTCCACCAAGAACTTGTAAAAGCTGCTTTTTTCAGGTCATAATCAATATTTTTTTGTCACACAAGGTTATTATCAATGCAACCATTTCATCAGCTTATTTATATGGTTTCCAAGTCCCCATTTGAACAACCTGGTTTCTGCTTCTGTTACAGATGCTGCCTGCAGCTCTTCTCTATGATTAAACCCACTCACCATCCATGCACACTGGGCTGTCACCCCAAAACACACACACCCTCTGTGCTAGAGTTGGACATGTAGGGCAACAGTTTATTATCTTGTGCACATCACCAATGAGCTTTTCTCCCACACAAGTGTGTACATGCAAATGATGTACATACATTTAAAGAGCGAGCAGGACTCGTGGAGAGTGTGCTCGCTGTTTGATCCCAGAATTTAAAAAAAGACATACACAAACAATAAAATAATAGGTTAAAAAACAATAAAATAATAGGTTAAAATGACAAATTAGAAAGATGGGGGTTGTAAAAATAAAATTTGACTGATAAACCTCAACTTCTTCCTCTAAAAGCTTTCCAAATTTATAATAGAACAGNAAAAAAAAAAAAAAAAAAAAAATCTAAAAACATGAGAGATAAACCCATTTGTCCACTTAAGTTTTTGTCCTCACACAGTCCACTGTGTGGTGTTCAGATACTGCCAACGAGGACGCCGACCTTAAATGTTGCCTCCTCTCAGCAGGCTGAGGGAGGTCAAGCTCTCTGGCTATTTGATTAATGACAGTGAGACAGCAGCACAGGAGACTGCTGAGGTGAGCATTGTCCTAATCTGACAACACCAGCCGCAATGACGCTGCAGTCAGAGCACACTGGCATTCATGAAACTCAACAATAAAAACAATCCCCAGTAATAGAATATTGCTAGAAATAACTCAAAAATAAGTTTTAGGTACTAAAACAGTTTCCGTACGTAAATTCCTGTTTGCAAAGCGGGGTTCTTTCTTTTACAGCCTCTTGGGGGAATAAGGAAACTTTTTGACATGGAGGAAACTAACACTTCAATCTACAAAAGACTTGAACTGAGACTTGAGACTTTGTAAAATGTGGAACCTCTTTGGTTTGGGCCGTATTTGAAACATTGACATCATAAAATATGTTTTGTGGCAGGGAGACCATATTTAAAAACAATGATGGCAGTGACCAGAATTTATGTACATTTCTAACTTCCCAAAGTATTAATCATTTAATTTATACATTCTAAAATTAAGATTTTTTAATGGAAGTTTGATATTTATTTCCTGTATATTGAACTGCTTCTGCCATGAGAAGGTTTGGAGTTTCATACCCATGTTGTCTCAAATTCAAATAAAAAATACTTTGTATAAAAAAAAACAAAAAAAAACAATGTAGGTGTGAAGATCTGCTCAAATTAATGAAAGTAAATGTCATTAACACTGTCCCCACATGCCTGTAACTGATGAAGAGTGAGGCCACATCCATGCTAATCCATATTTGCCCTTGCTGTGGAGCGCTTTCATTTTTACTCAGACTTTAATCCTTCCTCTAAAACCTGAGTTGATCTTCTATTTGCAGCATCAAAATCTTTACTTGGACACTTCCCAGGTTCTGCTATACCAAGGGCAGCACGACAAAATGTGTCACATGCCTAGTTGCTGCAGTTTTTCTCCTTCTCGAAGCTTGTGGAAAGCAGAACACAATTAGTACAGAAGTACTGGGTACATACTATAAAGCAAAAAATGAATTACTTTATTATCACTGTAGTCAAGGCTTGAAATAGTAAAAAAAATAAATATATAAAGAACCTTGAATTACAAATAACAAAATCAAAAATTACATTTAATTCAAATCAACAAAAAATTATTTCTAAACAAAAAAGGCTTTCCTCAAAAATACCCAAAACTGGAGTAAAGTCGTTACTGCTCATTTTAGAAGGGAAACCCTTCTGTTGAGTGATCTAAACTCCAACACAGCACTAAAAATAATAAAACAATCATTAAAAGATACAATTTCTTTTCTTTATGTTATTTTAAAACCGTTTGAGGATGTTTAGAATACTTCTAAACAAAAGCCAAAGCTGTAAATTGGAATATTCTGTATGTAATTAGAAAATGCTTGAAATAGTGGCATCAGTTTATTTTAATCTCACAAAATAATGACTTCTATTTGAACCACCAATGAAATTGGTATTTTAATAACTGAAAAAACACATGAACTTTGAAAAGAAACCATCTCAACATTTGTGTTATAACCCTGTGATATCCAAGGCATGTTTACATTAAAAGTGTCATTTACTTTTCAGTCATTTACAAAATAATTCAAAAACAGGAAAGACATAGGTTTAGTATTTCAAAGCATTTAAAACAGAGTAGATTGGATCAATCTCAAAAGATTTTGGATAAAAACTTCAAGTAAAAAGATAAATAAATAATTTAAAAAAAAAGCATCAAGCCTTCCAACTCACCATCTGTGAATTATGGATGGTTCATTGCACAAAAATAGTTTTAAAAGTAAGTCTGGATTTAGTTGTTTTTTTCTTTATTTAAGGACATTTTCCTGATCATCTCTCACACTGATGTCAGTGTTTGGTTTGGTAAAGACATTTTCTGATCAGATCCATATGATTCATACAGACTAGAGGGGTATTCAAATCCAGGCCTCGAGGGCCAGCTTCCTGTAGGTTTTCCAGAAATCCTGCCTTATCTGCTGCTAATTTCCAGGATCAGGTATGTTTAGCCAATAAGGAGCTTCATTGGAAGGTTGGTTGGAAAACATGTAGGACACCAGCCCTCGAGGCCTGGATTTGAATACCCCTGGTAGGAGAACAGAATGACTGTAAACTGATGTAGGCTAATTGAGTGATTTACTTGAACCAACTGCAGGCATAAAGTGGCTGAAACAAACTTGATGAAAAATCACATCAATACAGTTTGTTATGTCATCAAGTTCTGAATTACTCTGCATCCGTCTTTTATTCAAACCACAAAGTCAGCATCATCCAAATGTGGACGTGTGAACCCCGACGAGTCTTAAAAAAGCTCCCAAACTGGCAGGCCTCATGTGTGAAACTAATGAAAAGTGCAAAGAAAACATTTTTGTAAGCCTGCATTGTTGGAACGCATTTCGCAGAATTCATCTTCGACTATAAAGGGAAGCACTTTGCAGCTTCCTGCATTACTTTGGCTGTTTAGCATTATCTTTTCTGCACAAAACCTCCATAATGAGATGTTCTCCGTCCTCTTGGATGTCTGACCTTCTCTTGTTCTCGTCGGTGTCCTCCTCTGCAGCTGCATATACTTTCTGCCAAGCTGAGCTTGCTAACAGAAATGCTAACTCGGACAGTTCTTCAACAAAAAGAAACAGCTGCTGTAGAATTGAAAAAAAAAAGTTAAACCTCTCAACTTTAATGTTAATAGCTCTTAGCTTTGTTTCCAAATAAGGTTAGTGTGAAGCTACAACTACAAGCGCGGCATGCTATAAATTATAGTTAATAGCTGTCATCACTGAGCAGAAACAACCTCCAAAACTCTCACTGTCGAGCTACTTTGGAAGTCAAACAAGTTCACACAAAATTAAGCATAAGGAAATGACACTTTTAAGCATTCTTCCAGCTACACAAGAAGAAGTGAGAACTACAAGCTTAAGGTCTCGTATAGATTATGGCTTACTAAGAATACACAGAGAGCAAGATGCCTATTAAGTGTGCCAGGGCAGAGCTGCAGCTAAAGCCAACCTGGCAATTAACACTGAACTCTCCCTCAGACAGGAGCAGGTCCCTGAGACAGTTGAAATCCTCTGGATTAGAGCAGTAAACTGCAGGCACATGGAACAACACTGGCACAGCAGTGACCATAAGAGCTCCAAAAGGCGCTCACTGTAGTATGAGGAAAACTTTCCATGTGCAGTATTGGTGATAAGTATTTTCTTTTACACATATTACTCAGGCTGATATAGCGATGTGGATACATTTTCGATACATTGTGCAGGCCTGGTGCTCTCTACTAGAGGACTTACAAGTGATTTTTTTTTAAATATTTACAAAGTATCATCAATACTTTAATGTTTTTGAGAATAAAATGTATTCTAGATACCTATGAACTTTTGATATTACCAAAAGATCATCTGGAAGAGGTATTTTTTGCACTGAGCTGACGTTAGAATCTGAAAGATGACAGAGAGAAAACACCCAACACAATAGATGCCCTTCCACTACCCCCATTTAGACCTGAGAGGGGGGCAGGGAGGCAGCAGTCTGTCTGGGGATTTCTGGGCTGCTAGTATTTTGTTTTCCCGCGTCACATCACTGTATCTCATCAATATCTAACAGAGATAGAAATCACTTATAGGTCAAGTATGTACGAACTTCGAAAGATTTTCTGTTTTTCTGCTTCTACCTTCATATTTTAAGTTCTGTAATTCTTGGTAAAGTAATTTTATTTTTATTTTTACATTCTTGTTTGCATTAGCTTTGTTAATGCAATTTTTGTTCCATTGCAGTGAAGCAAACACAGCTGAAGTACAGAAAATATGATCTGCTGTTTGTACAATTCTAACCACAAAGCAGAGTCGAGACTACAAAATACAAGCAACTATCGTTTAAAATGTTGTGATTTTTTTTTCTTCTTCTGTTATTATAAGTATTATTATTTATTTATTTATTTATTTTTACAATTTTGACCATAAAACCAAAACCCAAAATGGACAACAGCATACAACTCACGACTAAAAGGGAATACTACTCTTGGATGGTATCACTGCACTGGTGTCAGATGGTGCCGTATACTAATGACAGAGTAGAACAATAGGTGGGCATGCAAATTTCATGGCTGTTGACCTAAATGCTGGCATTTCAGCCAGACTTCACACTGGAAACGGCTGGAGCCTGACAAGCAGATGAGGCCCGCGTCTGGCCTTGCTTCAAGGTTCTTCTCTGTACGCTTCATTAGTCCGCCAGAAAAATATGCAAATGATAAGGTATTAACTTTAAACTGACAACGAGGTGAGATGAGTTCATGAAACGTGGGTAAAACACGATGAAACGGAACAACCTTGTTCACACGTGTTGCAGTAACCTCAGCTGGTTTAGAGTATTGGGGCCAGGAGGCCTTTATTATTAATAGTGTGTGACACTGATGCCAAAGTGTATCAGTGTCACTCTTATCAACATTCCCAACCCACTTATGTGTGTTCATCAGCTGAATCAGCAGCCCTTATTTGTACGAAAGAGGAAATAATCTTAGACTTTCTACAGTAAGAAACACAATCACACACTTTATATATCAGTATATACACACTCTAACGTTTGTTGGATAAACTACCACTAAACAGCGGTATGACTAACAAATGTTGTTGTACAGCCAATACCAGAACAATAATACATCTTTTTAAATATTTTATTTTTGTCTTTTACTGCTTCCTATGGCGGCCACCATAGTGAGTTAACTGACTCCATTTAATGCTATCCTCTTCATCCTCCTCACTCATGGTCCTCTTTAACTACATATCCATGGACTTCTTTAGTCTTCTTATAGACCTATTTTTCCCCAGCATCCTTTTACTAACATAATTTATGTTGCTCCTCTCAACATGTCCAAATCATCACAATCATTTTTCCTGTGTTGACCTCCAAAATGTTCTTCCCTCAAAATGGTGTCAACATAAACTTCTTTCTAGATCTAAGAAAGATACAGTGCATCTCCTTCTTACCTTCTCCAGAAGTATTCTCAAAGTAAACATTGTTTCTGTTCTTTCCCTTGCCTAGAAACCATTGTTGCTCACAAACACTCAATTCTGACCTCAGTTTACCTTCTACTAGTACTTTTTTCACATAAATTAAATCACACATTTAATTGTAGCTTAGTTTTCTTGTAGTTTCCACAACTCTGAATGTCTTCTATAGCCTCCTCTTCTACTTTGCACTTTCAAACATTTCCCTCATTCATCAGCTCTTTAAACGTCTCCTTCCATCATTCCATTATGCTTGTAGACCCTGCCAACATGTGATCACCCTAATCTGATCCACATCCTTCCATCTCCATTCCTCTACCTTTCCAACCCATGCAGATCTATCTCTACCTCCTTTGTGTCCAACCTGTCATACAAGATGCACTGAACACTAAAATTACTCATCGCTTCCTCTTCACCTCTGTTTTCCTTCACCTGCATGCTCATTAAAGTCTGTTCTAATTACCATTTTCTATCTTGTATTGACTCCCTACATCTCCTCATCCATCTCCCTCCAGAATTTCTCATTCTCCTCTGTCTATCTGTAGAAGAATAAACATTGACAACATTCAGCATTACACCTTCAACTTCCATCTTCCATCATTTACTCTCACACTCTCCTCTCCAGGACATTTTTAGAAAACTCCATCTTCAGGATCACTCCTAATTTGTCTTTCAATTCATACCATAATAATACAGCTTGAAACTGCTCCTAATCTATAAATCTTGCTATTTTTTAAATTTGGTCTGTTGAAGACTAAGGGTACCCACTTTTCTTCTTTTTGTCATGTTGGTCAACTCTAGTTTTCCCTGTCTCTACATTCAAAATTCTACAATCTTGCATTACTTTTTCTCTCTTTGCCAACAAACAGGCTTTCCTCCTTTGACCAACAGTAATCCAGTTTACATCAGCATCCTGTAGGTCCACAGTACAAGTTGTAGTAGTTGTAAACTCAGGCTATGACTGATCTGGTAGTGAGACTTTGTGATTTGATTTGGGTTTCCGTTGCGTTGCTTCTGACTTACTCTGCAAGCAACACTTGATTGTTGATTATTTTATAAGTCTCAAAAAAAAACAACAGGCAAGAATGAAAAAAAAACTATTGAAAACCAACGTAAATTCATCAACAAACTCATTTCAAACAGTATAACCTCTAACAAACCAGCGCTATAAAAATAAAAGCATCTCCAGTTCGTTATAAATGATCATAGTACTCATCAATGTCAGGGCAGGAATGAACACAGTAAGACATATTAACCCAGAGTTAATAAACTGTCTCATTCTGTCTCTGTTCTTCTATTGCCATGTCCTGAAAAGGCCTTTCAAGGTTTCAGACAGACGAGCTTTTCAACTCAGCAGTTCAAATGACCCGAGTCTGTTTTCCAGCCTTTGGTTAATGGGCGGACTGTCATTCTGATAACATCAACCAAGTGAAAAGGATTGTGAAAGGCAGACTAATTTGAGGACATTGGAAATTTCCATGTACAAATTCTAATGTGGCTCATAGGCTTCCTCAAGCATCCTGCTGAAATCCAGAATGTAGATTTGCATTAGATAATTCTGTCCCCTCAGATACAGTATTAGACACATGTATAAGCAGCACCAGCAGTTTTGCATCAAGTCATAGAATAAAAAAAATATTGTTTGGTTTGAGTATTTTCTAGCTCAACTTAAACAATTACATTTTTTAAGGTACCAAATGATGTTTTTTGCATTAGTATAATGTGTAATACATTTCTTCCGATTATTCATTATTATTTATACTTATTTTAGTGGATTAAAGAAATGCTGCAAAGTATTAGTGATTAGTGAGACCTTTTGATGAAATTTTTGGTTTAGCACTAAAAGTGGAACAGATGCAACTCACATGATACACTGTAAGTATGAAGCTTAGACACACAAAAACTGGATTTGTATTTTTTTTATATTTCACATAAAAACTGTAGATTTTTGTTGTGATCACAACTAACTGTGGAATTTAGCCCTCAATACCTTTTCACTCTACATTAAACTCAATGTTATTTTTTTTAATAATAATAAGTTTGACTTACTGACTTTATAAATATAATATTAAAACTAAATTTAAGAAAAATCCCTCATACACATATGAACAGATATCAAGCATGGCATAGAAAAAAAATAGTCACTTAAAAAATCAATTGATTGAGTGAAAAAGCAATGGAGCTGCTAAAGCTTTTCCTCATGAGAGGTTGACATGGGCCTGAAGGCAAAGTTAGTGAAAGGCTGGATCATCTGTTTTATTTTGCATGAGCGCGTAAGCAATAAAGAGACTATTCCAAACCTTTATTACATACAAAATGGACATCGCCTTCCATTTTTTTACTCTTAAAAAAGTACAAAAGGGGTTATCTCCATTGAAATTTTGATAGCTTTTATCCATTTTTGTTTGTTTCCCAACTCAACAGACAAATGAAACCTTTGATCTGAATATGTTGGAAACTGGTTAGTAAATGAGAGTAATAAAACATAATATGACACAAGTGCTGGTAAATTCTTTCAAAAATGTCATTTCATCCATGAAATATGTGTCAAACATCGTTCTCAAAAAAAAAGTTAAATGTCAGGATTTTTTTTTTTTAAACAATTGATTCTATGAGTTATATAAGTTTATTTTTGTCTTTTCCTGGACGGCTTTGAGATGTAAAACAGGGTTTCCTCAGAAAGCAGCAGCTGAATGTGCTGGCCCTGGTAAACAAGATGTACAAATGACGGTCAGTCTGAAAAGCAGCCCTGATTCAAAGAGAGGAAGGGGGAGCGGACAGAGGCGTTTTGTGTAAGCACATTTATACACACAAACACTTCTACAACAACACCACAACTCCATTGATCTTCAATGTCATAGGAAGAAAAACAGACCAAAAAAAGCTATGAAAATAATTTGGAGCTCCCATAAGTTCATTACATCATGGACTCCACAAAGTAAAAAAGACTTGCTCAAAGTTGCATTTAAAAAATATGATTTTCACATTTAAATCAGCAAGTATTACTGAAACTTTATCAAAAATACTTCATTTAAAAAAAAAAAAACAGACATTTGGGTTTATTTCAGTTTCAATCATTCCAGTCATCCCCAGCTGACAGCTGCACTGTAAAGCCTTCTCCCAGCTCAAAGCTCAGATGATGTGATGGTGCCCAGCGTCTTACTGGTTTTAACCTTGCATATGTGTGTATACGAGTGTGTGAGCGCAGAGGGAGGGGCGGAAGCGTCTGAAGGCCAGGTGGCTGGGAGCTCTGATTTAATTTGAAGGAGCAGATGGTTTACTGCTGCTGAGGGAAGGCTTTTTTTTCTCCTTACTGTGAATGTCTGCATATGTTTGTGGCTGTGCGACACCGGGAAGCGCCTCAGAGGGGTGTTTTATAGAAACTGTATACACACCAAAGAACACTTAGTTGCTGTTTTGTCGAAATACTTGGTCAAACCTGGAAAATCACAAACATTTCTACTTCAACTTGTGTTTGGGCTAACAATTAATATTTTCTTTTTTCCATGTTGGTTTTACAGGTCAGGCTCCAGATCAAGTTACAAGTTTATAAGATTAAAGTTTTGAACTTAACTCTTAAGGGGATCTTTGGTGATGAAATTATTACAAAAGACTTTTAAAGCCAGAACTGAAAAATCTTTGGATGTGTTTATCCATCATCATCAGGTTATACTAAAACATACAGTGTTTAAATTATAAATGCCAAAGTGTTTGGTTGTACTTTTATTTAGCTATAGGTTATCTTATAGCATCTATTAGACTCATTTAATAAATAAATACAAAGAAAGAGTTGTGCAGTAAAAACTAATAAAATGTTAAGCAATTTGGATAATCATGTTATAAAAGTTGATTTACCTCAGATCCAAAATGAAACACACTTGATCTTTTGATTTTAAACCTTTAAAGTTCCACATCGATCATCTCCTGATCTTCTCTAACAATTTTTCCTGTGTTTTTTTTTTTTATTAGAATTTTAGCATTTAAAAAAAACCTGGATCATTTTTAGGACATAATTTCTGCATACTGGCAGTAGTTCATTAGAAATTTGCCTCAGAGTTGTAGGCGGGACAGTTGGTGCAGAGTAAGCCTGCCCCTACTTCCCATCATCCATCTGTTTAGACCAGGGGTGTCCAAATAAAGGCATCCTGCACGTTTTCAAGAAAGAACTTAAGTACGGTTGATTACTTGGATCAGGTGTGTTTAGCCAACAAGGAGCTTCAAAAGCCTAAAAAAAGGAAAACGCCAAGTTTCCAATAGACTCACCTGCTTGCCTTCCAGTGTGTACAGCTTTCTCACAGCTCCAGAGTCCAACTTGATGGCATCTGTGATGTCGGCGAGAACCTGCTCGAGGGAGTGGGCTGTTTTCTTGTTGAGCAGAATCCGGACGGCCTTGCGGGGTTTCACACCGCTGCGGATGACCGTGACCAGCTTGGGCTTTATGAAATCCTTAGATTCCCGGAGTGGCTCAGTTCTCAGCGGG
The DNA here is from genome assembly GCF_002922805.2 of Oryzias melastigma. Taxonomy (NCBI): domain Eukaryota; kingdom Metazoa; phylum Chordata; class Actinopteri; order Beloniformes; family Adrianichthyidae; genus Oryzias; species Oryzias melastigma. The sequence goes on from NC_050512.1 coordinate 14,814,184, forward strand.
ATGAGTGAGGACAGAGAACGAGATGTGGTGGACTTGCTGCCCACGGACCAGTTGGGGTTGACATTCCTGGAGTAATCTACACGACGAAAAGGTTCGTTGGAGGCGCAGACATAGCTCTCTCCTGCAGAAACATAGAAGATTGAATTGAAGTAAAGTGGAATCCCTGCAGCGGACTGGCAACCTGTCCGGAGTTTGCCCAACAGTAGCTGGGATAGGCTCCAGCAACCCAATCACTCCAAAAGTGATTAAGCAAGTTCATAATTGGATGGACGGGTAGAAATCTCTCGATACACAGATACTTTCACCAGAAACTGCTAAAGTCGTATAAAGCAATAGCATTTAAGATGAACAGTTTTAAAGGTCATCGTCCTGCTTCTTTACAACTACTCTTGACCTTGCAGCTTTTTATTCCATCTTATCAAGGTCATGAGGAATGGATAGGTAAGGTAAGGGACATTTAAAACAAGGTAGAATAGTGGCCCTTTGGGTCTAGATAGAGCTCTATGATTCTTCTGATTTCTCCAATCATTTTTTTGAGGTATTTTAAAAGCATTTCCAGTGGTCTTTCAGTCAAGATTGTCATTTTTGGTTAAAATAAAACAACTAGTTTAATTTTCTAGGGGATACTTTATACAAAGCAGCAATAAATCATTAAAAACTTAACTCTGAGGACTGCAAAACCTCACCCTCATTCTCCTCCATGTTGCTGAGAGCTCTCTGTTTACACGTTCTCCCACTTGCTTACATCCCTGGCTTCAGCCATACAGTTTTGAGAAAATTGCCACCTTGGACAAGGAAAACCAAGACATACTTGGGTCTAGTTATCTCCAAGTGAATGCATCAGAATGGAGCGGAGCAGGGAGCTTGTGGCGCGCTCAGCGTATTCTCTATGTCACGTTTTTTCAACTTAATTTTTGGTCTGCATCTGATTCATAACAATTAAAAAAAATACATATTAAGAAATGCAATTTGAGAATAAATGTATATATATTCATCCCTTATCACAAAAATGACACTAGAACATGTTAAAAACACAATTTTCAGAGTGGGTCTAAAGTTTTGCTACAAAAAAAAAGTTGAAGAAAAGTGTTTTCCTTGAAGATAAAAGGAACCATGCTAAGACAATGACCTATTCACCCAATTCTCTCCCTTTTCTAACACGTTCAAAAGGTGTCAAACAACAAGATTGGGAAAACAACTTAAATTTAGCTTAAACGGATCACCAGCAGGGTCTACGTTTGCACTCATTACTTACTTTACCAAGTCAGCCCTGCACGCACGGCATCACAAACATGTCAGAGGAATCAGCTGAACAACACAGAGTTAACATTCTTTTGGTTGGAAACAAACAGGCTCATTGAGAGGCAGTGGAGTTCTGTCCTCTCTCCCTCTCAGCTGCTGAGCCGCTGCGCTGGCCTTTCTCCAAGGGAAAGCATTTTGTTTCATCTGCCAGCATTCCACTTGAACACATTACCACACAAATATTTCCCCTTCAGAACAAAGCTGTCTGAGACACATGAGGTTGGGTCAAAAGAAAGAAAAAAAAAATAGGAAACTGCCAGTAACTATCTGCAGCGATTGTTCTAAAGTCTTGATTTTCAGATCTGAGTTCAGCTCTCAAATGCTACAATGAATGGGAACGTGAAAGATTACTTCTATTCTCTGAGTTTCTCTCTTTTTAGTGACGTTTCTAGGTAGTAACTAAAAAAATGACACTTAGCCTTGACTTTTTATTCACATCCAGCATGTGAATTGATCAAGTTAAAGTCCATCAGTGTTGTGTATTACTCAGTTTGCAACAGGAAAAGTACCTGCTGCACTTCCTGACCTTCTGAGTCATCTTTTTAAAGACAGCTATTCCAGTAAAGAATAAGTCATCTTTTTTAGTTGTTTGTTAGTTGTGGAGAGCACACGCTGAGTTTATACACAAATTGACGCCATTGACTTGTGTCAGAGGGCTGTGCAGTAACGCTCCCCGTCTTTGTTGACTAGAACAAGACGCCGGTGTCCTGCCCCCTGCAGCTTTAAGGAATTTGCTGAAACATTTATGATAAATCCACTGCAATGCAGCGTCCATAACCCTATGAAGCAAAGTACAAAAGCACCTGGAACTTTTTATCTGCAATATCAATTAAATAATCTAGATTTTATGTAGCTAATTTAACATTTTGGTATAACTGTAAAATGAACACGTGAATGAAAATATAATTAAGTTTAAGAAGAAGCATAACATTTGATGCAGTGATACTCAAAGTAAAAAGATCAAATACGTTGTCACAATAATTGAAGGCAGTGTTTCATGTTTTCATGTTTATTGCTACTTTAGCCTGATCTCCCCCAAAAGGGAAAATGGGTGGGACAAACAAGAGCACAAAAAACACTGGAGGCAGGTTACAAAAACTAACAGTTCCCTATTGACCTTAGTGTTAAAATAACCTTATGACAATACTAGTTTTTTCGATTTTTAAAATATTATTCTTGGTAACTTGGGGAGGGAAGGGGGTGATTTTTTATTTCATCAGCTGAAGAATGGTGATGCCACATTTTATCCCCTTAAGGTAATGATATCAATGGCAAGCATAGGTTTCTCCCTTAGTTTTAAGGGGTAAACCTTTAAAAAATATATATGTGGCACCAATACTTGGAGCTCAATGATAAAATACATATGCATCTTAGAAAAACATTAGGGGAGAGCAAAGAATAAAAAATTTTTAATCTTACAGAATTGACGTACTCTCAAAACAAATATGACATAAGCTTAGCTGTAAAAGTTAAAAAAAATAAATAAAAGCTATGAAACTTTGTAAAGTCTCATAACCAGTGAGGCTATAGAATTCAGATCAGATGTTGGCCTAAATCTTTTCCAGTTTCTCAGAGGATGTACTTCAGAAAATGAGCACTGCTCAAATCAATGAGAGGTCAATTGATGGAAGTGCAGACAGAAGTTAAAAGGTTTAATGATTAACCAATGACTGAGGTCATCATTACTGCTTGAAGAAAGAAAACACTGTTAAAATGAAGTACATCAGATTACACATGTATCCACATCACAGATATTTTAAAATATATATATTTTTAAAAATTTTCATCAGGTCTATTTTTCGGAGACAAGAGCTACCATGATATGATGATATTTAAGTTATCCTAATTTTTTTTATATATATATTATTTTGATAATCTCTGTCACTTAAATTGTGTTTGGCGGAAACTAATGTACTGAGATTACAAAAAAATCGTTATATCTGCTTCAATTACTTGAAGGTGATCGGGGGCTCATAACGTATTACTTAAGAATATCAACAATCTTTTTTTGTATAGCACTTGAATACTAACACAAAATGATTTACACCTAAATAAAACAAATAATGTAAAAACAAGCACGACCATATAAAAACAGTCCTCACACAGATGCTAGCTGTAGTGATAAACCTTTAATGGCTATTAAACTAAATTGTTAGCCAATGCTGTTTTGGAAATATTTTTGGTGTTGAAAAAACAAACAACAATGATGACTAAAATGTAATCAGAAAAATATTTGAGTGGAAGAATCAAAACTAGAAAAAGAACTGAACAGCTAGTGTGTATATAAATAAGTTAAATAATGAACTAACAAAAATGTGGAATTTAGTAACTATTTCTTATTTTAACAGCAATTACATTTATCTGCTATTTTTTTACCTTAACATTGCATTATGGCTAATGTAAATTACCATATTTTTCAGAAAATAAGTCGCTTCTTTTTATTATATTTCATATATATATATATAGTTTGGGTGTAATGTATACTCATGTGCAATGGATATTTAAGTATTTATTTAAGAAAAATTAAAAGCAACTACTGCTAGAGGGCACTATAGATGTAATTGCTGCAGACAGCAATGCAGATGAAGAAGCGCCGTTCAGTTATGCTGGGCTTTAATGAATTGTTTAAAGTGACACAAAGGACAAATAAAGCAAGGGATTTAGTGATTTGAAGTGATATATAGAGTTCAGTTGATAAGTCAGTTGATTATGATATTGAGACTTTAAATTTAACTTAAAATTAACTCTTTTCAACATTATATATATACATATATATATATATGTTTTTTGTTTTTTTTATTTTACAAATCATATGATAATATCTGCTGCTTTCAAATTGATGAATGACTTGTCCCTTATCTGACTGGTTCAATGCCCTCTTTCCATCTTAAAAGCCTAGAAACGCCCCTGCTTGAGGGTAAAATAACTGATAAATACCATCAACTCTTGAAACATGCCGAAACCAATAAACACTGTCTTTATCATAATTAAAGGGAAAGTGTTTAATTGACTATATATCAACAGAATTCTCGCTTAGACCACTTAGTATGTTGTTAAAGGAGCTCACCTTCCACTAACTCATCGAGGCTGGTCACCTTCCTGCTCCCGTCCAGCGTGTACAAAGTCCGGACTCCTTGCGGCAGGTTGACGTTGTCCGACAGGGACCGCGTCAGCTCCATGAGCAGCGCATCCAAAGACCGGAACCGGTCGCTCGACACGGCGTACACCAACCCTTTGAAGTATTTGTCCCCGTTGCGGTAGAAGCGCACTTTCCGAGCTTTCTTCTCGGACGTCAAGGACTGGAGCGTGCGCGTGCGGTAGAAGCAGCAGTGAGCGCTGTGTGCCGGGCTTGGGACCAGAGCGGAGCTCCGGCACGCGGATGGAGACCCGGAGCCGGTGCTGGTCTTCGGTGTCCGGTTCGACTTCTCTCGCTCCTCAAAGTGCTCAAATTCGATGTTTCTGCTGAGAGACATGCCGTCCCCTCTTCACCCCTCCAGATTTAAGGCGAAATCCTAACAAAAAAGCAAGTTTATTCCGAGAAGATCTGCTGTTTGTATGTCTGTGTCCTGAACCGGCAAACGACACTAATTCACTTTCACATGAAAACAAATAAATCCAATGAATTCCATATCGGTTTGGAAACACATGGAAAACATCCCAGTGGAAGTGGAGGTATCCAAACAGCAGGGAGGGAAAAGAGTGTTTGTTGAGGAGGCAATTTTCATGAACGCTTCCAAACACTCACAGCAGTTTTCAAGTAACTGATCTATCCGAACAAGCTGAATGGAAATGAGAGCGGAGGAGACGCTTTCCACCTCCTCTTGGTCCTAATGCTCTTTTGTTCTGCACTGAATCCAGGATCCAAACAATTACCGCTGAAGTGTACTGAAACTGTGAAAACACGTGCACAAGAAAAAGAAAGATATAATTTGATGTCTTTGCTTAGAAAATGAAAGCAATGAGAAGATAAAGTAATGTTGCACATTTTTGAAATGATAATCTTGATGAGAACACAAAAAACGTTTAAATAATAATAATCATAATCTCAATTCCTTTGGTAACCTTTATTTTAGGTATTTCTTGAACACAATGGGAATAAACTGTCTTCGACTATAAATTAAGTGGCCTAATCAAACAAGCTACATCTGCTGATAACAGCAGGGGTCAGCAACCTTTAACAGTAAAGAAGCCGTTTGGGCTCGTTTTTTATCCAAACGGAGAAGGAGCCACAAAGTCTTACTTTAGCCTTTAAGAAATTTGGATTTGCATTCATGACCTTCTGATTTTTAATAATGAATATGAATTATGCCTATTTTTGGCATGAACAAAGAAAAATACAAAAAGACAGGGTCATCACAGTGCAGCTCTGAACAGCTACTAACCAATGTTGTGCAGCATAAGAAAATATGTGCTTTTAACTCATAAAAGATCAAGATTTTTACCAAAGTTTTGCTTTGCATATAAAATCTGTTCATTCTGGAGGTAGAGTTGAGCAAACAAGACATCTTCAGGTAAACAGGGATGTAAAAACCTGGATAGTTTATTATCTATGAGCACCTCAGCCATCAATTTCTAAATATAACTAATATACATTAAATAAATGCAAATTAAGTAACTCGTACTTTAAAAAAATGCTATTTTCTTTTTCTTTTATTTATCTATTTTTGGGGTTTTTTCCCTCTTTGTCCTCAGCAGTCTTACACTGCTGGGTTTTGTTGTTTTAGTTTGGGGTTGGCATTGGTAGTCTTAGTTTGTGGGCTTTGTTTATTTGTTTTCTTTAGGTAGTTTTGGTTAGGCAGCCATTAGCAGGGAGCTGCTGACTCTGATGGTCGACATGGCTGGATCAGCAGACTCCCTGACTTATTTTATGTTTAGCCAGGGAGCCACCATGGAGAGATAAAAGAGCCACAGGCTGCAGACCCCTGGGCTAGAGTGAGTCAGTTAAAATTAAATATATTAATAAATTAATTAATGTTTCATTCAATTCAAGGTTTTACAGCATAAACACTTCAGAATTTTGTAGTTATTTTTGTCCATTACGTTTTCTTCATGGGCCAAAGTAAAAATATTTAAAATAATCATTAAATGACATTTAGTAAAGATAAAGTCAGATTTAAGCTGTTTTTACAGTTGAAAAAAAAACATTAAACTTTCAGTGGACTAGACTTAAGGACACTTGGTTACTGTGAGAAAATGGGGGAACCTCTGGCATTTGGTGACTGATAGTTTACTAAACGCGTGTTGTGATAATGGAGTAGGTATTAGAAAAGCTGAAGTAAAAGTTCTGTGTCAAGTCTTTTTTTCTATTATTAAAATACTTTCATACAACTACAGTTAAACCAAGGTCTGATAAAATCTATGAAAGTTGGTTAAAAGGATATTAATCAGCCAATAAAAAGGAAGCCAGTGGACTTAAAACCAAAAGCAAATCAATGATGCAACAGAACTTGGGCCTAAATCTTGGATCAGGGTTGGCTCTAGTTAAGAACAACCACCACTGGGACTGTTGGCGTACAGGGTGCAGATGCAAAATGTAATATTGCTAAAAGGAGAAGAGGAAGTCATATTTTTAGCCAAAGAGAGAAGGAAAGCCAGGATAGCAGCTACAAATGCTGGGCATGTAACTTCCATTCACACACAAAACGTGCATCTCGAACATACATTTAGGCCATAGTGTTCACACTGGACCACAGTTGGAAGAAGTTTGGTGTGAAATGTCTAAGAGGTGCAAATCATGCTCCAGACTGTTTCTTTCACAGCTCCATTCTGATATAAATGAAAGACTTGGTGTCAGTCTAGCTGAGGGCAAACCACATTTCTCCTCCATAGTACATTTTTAAACAGTTCTTACATCTATGAATTAAAAGGGATGCACTTCACTATCAAATCCAACTACCTAATTGGTCAAAGTTCGACCCGTTTTTAGGCAAGGCAAGTTTATTTGTATACCACATTTCATGTACAAAGACAATTCAAAGTGCTTTACATGAAACATTAAAAGAAACAATCAAAAGAAAGAGTAAAGGTGTGATCATTTAAATAAAATTAAAAGAAAGTAAAAAGATTTTAATTTAAACATAGATAAACAGTGCAGATGTAAACTTTTGAATACATATTAATCAAATGCAGCTGAGTACAAGTGAGTCTTTAACCTGGATTTAAATACACTGAGTGTTTCAGCTGATCTAAGGTTTTCTGGAAGTCTGTTCCAGATCTGTGGAGCATAAAAGCTGAATGCAGCTTCTCCATGTTTAGTTCTGACTCTTGGAACTGATAAAAGATCTGGTACAGATGAGCGGAGAAGTCTTGCTGGTACATATTGGGTCAAGAGGTCAGTCATGTATTTAAAATACATAACCATCCTAACAAGTCAATAGCTGGATCTTTTTATCTGTTTAAAAATACGTCCAGGTCCTTTCAAGTTTGTCTCGCGCTCCTCAGACGGCTGCGTCTAATTCAGGCTGAAGCTGGAAAAGTGCGGCGAAGATGAAACTTTGGTTGGTGATTTTATGCGCATATATGCAACTTATAATTTATAAACTACAATCAAAACAGTGAAAAAAAGAAAAATGAATGTTAAACAAACAAAAAAGTCCAAAGCACATAACCTCAGAGTTAAATCTATTTCTACAGAGTAAATCCATCCATCCATTTTCCTGACCGCTTCTTCCCTTTCGGGGTCACAGGGGTGCCGGAGCCTATCCCAGCTACTGATGGGCGAAGGCGGGGTACACCCTGGACAGGTCGCCAGTCCGTCACAGGGCCTCAATCACACACCCATTCACTCTCACATTCACACCTAGGGGCAATTTAGAGTCACCAATTAACCTATGATGCATGTTTTTGAACGGTGGGAGGAAGCCGGAGTCCCCGGTGAAAACCCACGCATGCACGGGGAGAACATGCAAACTCCACACAGAAAGGTCCCAGCCGGGATTCGAACCGGGGCCTTCTTGCTGTGAGGCAAGAGCGCTAACCACTGCGCCACCGTGCTAGTAGGCGTACAAGTGACTCTGCTGGGACATATCCCACACAGGGTCTGTCAACTGCACAAGCTGCTATCTTGGAGGAGAGAATAAAGCAGTTGGCATTGGAAGATGTCCGTCGTCTAATTACACAAGAGAGACAAGCTGATTTGGAGTGTAAACAACTGGATGAACAAGCTAAAGAAGCACAGCGACTCCAAGAGGAGACACTTAAGGCTAGAGAAGCACTCACTAAGCAGCTAGAGCGACAACAGCGCTTATCAAGAGCTGAGCAGGACCTTGAAATTGCCAAGCTTCGTTCTTCTTTGCTTTCCCATGGTCAGTCACCTTCACCTGCGCCCTCTGCCAAGTCAAACCATTTCATGGACTTACCACTGCCAGTGCAGAGTACACAGGTCAACCCGATGATATCGACCTTCCAGTCACCACTGTCAACTCAGTTGCCTCTACCATCAGTTTCTGTAGTACAAAGTCAACCTCCACAATTGACCCAACAAGTAATTCCAGTCTCTACAGTGACATCCACTGGACCACAGACAATGCTGCAACCTGATGCCATCCCAGCAATCTTTGCTTCTTCAGTAAACCCAACGACAAGTGTCATCAGTTCAACGCCTCTGGCTCATCCAACGCCACAGGTGGCACCGTGTACTAAGTCAAACCCTCCAAGTGGCCCAGGTCCAGTACCAATTTCCTATTTCAACCAAACTTCTGCCAATCCAGGGGTGCCACAGTCTTCTGCAGAGCACCAACCAAAGGTGGAACCACTTAACACTCCTCAGCGTGTTGGTCAAAGAGCTCCACCACTCTCTTCAATGGGCAACAAACGGATCCAGTTCTTCCTGCTCCCTACTCTGGTTATGCATCACTACCCGAAGCTGAACTACTCCTTGAGACAACCCTTGGTATTCCTCGACCTTCGCTACCAGTGTTTGAGAGTGGTCGGGAGAGTGACTTTGCTATACTCAAGCTTGCACTAGACAATGTACTGGGAAGCCACCTTCATCTCAGCAAGCAATATAAATATCAAGTGTTGCTAGGACACATCAAGCTCCCAAGTGCACTGTAGCTTGCAAAGGCATTCATGCATGACCCAACACCATATACCAATGCACTGCAAGCACTACAAGATAAATATGGGCAGCCGAGACAGCTGGTCCAGAGCGAGCTAGGTGCCGTACTCAACACCCCTGTTCTTAAGATGGGTGATGCCAACGCCTTTGACTCATTTCCTTTGTCCGTCCAGTCTTTGGTAGGCATGTTGAGGTCTTTGGAGGGACAGAATGGATATGAGCCACACTGTGGCTCCCATGTCGATCGCCTGCTCAGCAAAATGCCTCCCACTTACCGCAATGGCTTTATTGAGTATAGACCTGCTGGAGAGCCTTGACAAAGATGCCTTCCTGCTGTCTTTGTGCCGATTCATAGCCAGGCGGGGCACACCTTTTGAACTCCTGTGTGATAACGGCACCAACTTTGTTGGGGGAGAACGGGAGGCCTTTCGTGTCATGGCACCAGAACTACAAGAGCAACTGGCAAAACAGAAGATATCATTCCAGTTCAACCCCCCAAGTGCTCCACATTTTGGTGAGGTATGGGAGCGGGAGGTTAGATCAGTGAAAACAGCACTCAGAGTTACCCTAAAGGAGCAGTCAGTGCCAGAACCGGTCCTAGCAACAGTTTTCTCGGAAGTAGAAGGGATTTTAAATGCCAAACCATTCGGATATGTCTCAGCGTATGCTTCTGACCCTGACCCCAGTACACCTCATCTCTTGCTTATGGGACGCCATGACTCTTCGCTACCACAAGCATTGTATGATTCCAGCAATATATTGGGGACACGTCGATGGAGACACAGTCAGGTGCTGGTGGACAACTTCTGGTCTACCTTCATTTGACACTACCTACCAAGCCTTCAGGGACGGTCTAAATGGCAAGCCGATGGACATCAACTATCTGTGGACCAGGTGGTTCTAATAGTTGATCCTCAACTTCCACAAGCACTCTGGCCAGTGGGTAAAGTGGTTGATGTTTACCTTGGAGTAGATAGGCGCATCAGAACAGCATCTGTCAAGGTCAAGAACAAAACCTACGTCCGGCCTGTGGCTCGGCTAATCGGACTACCGAAGATCAGTGATTCGGAGGATAACGCCAGCTAATGGACTTTCTCAGGTGTTTCAAAGCTCATCAAGGCTGACCTTTGGAGGCGGCTGTGTGAGAAAGCCCAAGAGAAAACGGCAGAACAGCATCACCTACGGGTGGACGAAAAACTACACCTGTTGAACTTGCCCAGACATGTTCTGTCACCCTCAGAATTAACAGGCAAGTCAGTTAAGCAGAAGCTGGGAAGCTGTAAGGACTGACTGGGATTCACTTGTTCTTTTTCCTTTATGTGTGCGTTCTTGAGGAAATGTAAGTTATTTCTGCTTCTTAATTATCAATAGTTGGATAATTAGACTTTACTATTTTACATGCAAAATATAAAGTGGAAGATTCAGTTGATTGAATTTTCTTTACTGAGATCTGTTTCTTTGAACAACTCAGCTAATTTTGAGTGTTTACAGAGAATTATCAGTTGTGTTAAGCCTTATGTTAGTGACCTCTCTGAAAAACTTAAGTCAGACATTTACAAGCAGTTTGTCATGTTATAGGATTTGTCAAATATCAGACAGAATTTATTGGAACATAATTTATCCTTTCAGACCACACACCCGCAAACTAATGCATACCCACATCCGAAACCTGTGCTATCAAGTGCTGCAGTTCGTTCAATTAAAGGAAACCTCAGTCTCTCCCCAAGCGTCTTCCTTCTCTGACCGGAATCCAAGTCCATGATCTGCCGCCTCAACTTCCCCTTGCACAATACATCTTCCAATTGTGTCCTGTATTCATTAAATTCCAGCTCAAATAGGCATTTACCTCACCTAGCGCCATCCAGTGTATTTGGACAGGAAACTTGTACATTTCCTGCTTTTCTAGCCAAGAAATGTTTAACCTCAACCAAAATTTGTGGAAAACACATCTTAAAGAATTATAAAAAGTATAGTCTTAATGAAGTTATGCCTTTAAGCTTTATTTTTGCTTGTGAGGCTCAGCCTCACCTGCATCCATCCATCTTTGAAGAAGGTTGGAAATACAGGGAATCTCTGTGATGACATCAAGTGGACAGCAGCATGCAGCACTTCAGGAATTAAGTAGTTTTACTTCCAGGGTAGGGGAAAAAAAAAAAAAAAATATATATATATATCATAAGTTTTTTTTAGTGGTCCAAATGTAATAAATGACCCCATAGACAGTTTACCCTGAAGAAAAATCATGGTAAGGCCCTTTAAGAACAAATGCACAACAGATCACTTCAGAAACTTTTATTTAAATGGTTGTTTCTTCACTGCTTTGGCGCCTGCAAGAGAAAGTTAAGGATTTGAGGTACAATCTTTGATAGGGGGGGGAGAGAAAAAAAAAAAAAATAAAAACACAATGACAAACCTGTTTAGCCTTCCTAGATTTGAAGCGCTGCAGGTACTGAGGTTTGCTGGGCGGCTGGATTTGATGGCTGAGACGCTTTGCTTGGTAGCTTGGCTTTTTCAAATCAGACTGCTGAGAGACCTGTTGCTGCCTTGTTGAACCCTGGGTCAGGTGAAGTTTCCTAGGATGTGTCACTGGCTGCTTCTCAGGGACCTGGGGCTGGTACACTTGCTGCTGAGGCTGCTTCACGGGGACCTGGGGCTGGTACACTTGCTGCCTAACAGGGACCTGGTACACTTGCTGCTGAGGCTGCTTCACGGGGACCTGAGGCTGGTACACTTGCTGCTGAGGCTGCTGCACGGGGACCTGGGGCTGGTACACTTGCTGCTTCACAGGGACCTGATATACTTGCTGCTGCATGGGGACCTGATGCACTTGGGCATAGTATTGCTGTTGAGGCTGCTTCACAGGAATCTGGTACACTTGCTGCAGCATGGGAAGCTGTGAAGCTTGTTGCTGCTGCATCGGGACCTGAGGCAGCTGCTGCTGGTGGTGGGGAGCCTGGGGCACTTGGGCATTATACTCTTGAACATTAATTTGCTCTTTACCCATCCAGGCTGGATAGACAGCTGGTTGAGAGATAAGCATTCAATCTGGTTTCTGATTTTGAGCAGCACCAATATAAGCTGCAAACACTTTTTTTTTAAGTTAAAAGCAATATAAGAGACCACAAAACAAGTTAGGACAACATACCATCTGCATCCTGTAGTCCTATGGCAAGCAAGGAGAACAGGAAAAACCTAAAAAAAATAAATAACTTATTTGTGCTATCCTCAATCTCAGTAGAAAAATACATGTAAACAAAGAAGAGCATTTTACCCTATGAGAGGCGCCATAACTGCAGAAACCATGAGAGGCAAACTCAACAACTATGTTTGAAAGCTGTTTCCAAAGCAAACAGCTTAGTTGCTCAGAAAACCCTATCTTACTCAATGTTGTCTTGGGCTTTTGTTGTATTTTCCTTCCATCATTAGACCAGGGACACCTGTGTGATTAGCAGAATGCAGGTGAGAGTAATTATTTAAAGTTACAAAGGGTGTTACTTAGCAGGACAATATTGTGGCTTTTATATTTTAAATGCCTTTTTAGCTGCTCTGGAGAAATAATTCCAATGCATGTTCAATGAAATCATCATTTGAGACGAATAAAGCTGCATACATTAATCTAAAAAACACAAGCTTTCATTATATTATTTAGTACTGGATGTTCAATTTGGAGGAGTACTACTTGTAAAAATCAATATCTTTTAATGTGAGGAATGAAGGGCTCTATTCAACCTAACTCAGCACTACAAATATTGAAAATAGAAGTCACTAAACATCTTAATGAAAACATTCTTCATATATATATTTTTGTTTTTCCTTTAATAAAGGGATGAGAGATCTGAGGAATTATCAATTCAGAGAGGAGCATGAGCCAAAGGATGGGTTAAATACAAGGGCAGAATTCTTCTTTGAGAATATTGATAACATTTGTAAAATTAATACACTGCGTCACATCATTCTATTTTTGGATACAACTGTTACAAACCAACACATACATTTTCACAAAATGTATGATAAGAGAGTAGGACATTTTGTTAAAAACATGCAGAAAATAGAGGTATTTAGCCTCTTAAGTACAAGGCATATCTTCAGAGAATTATACACAGATACAGCTTCTGCTATTGTACAATTCTAGTTGACACAAGACATGATCATTTCTGTGAAACTATGTTCACACTGCCCATGGCAGCACACATTTAAGAGGCCACTTCCAATGAAAAGTAAAGTCTATGTTTCAGGCCTCCACGTTCAAAACTCATGCGTTGACACACAACTACAGAAGTTTCTACAACCATTTCCAAGCTGTATGTACAAAATGTGTGCCCATTGAAAGTTAAACTGGGTCAAACTTTGAGCAATCAGTGGCTTGGATTTTTGTAGTGACATATGTTTGGGGTCCTTTTTAATTCACTGAAGTGCCAGTTATTTGAGAATTGTTCATGGAGGAGAAACTAATAATTGTGGTTTGTATCCAATTCTATTACACCAAGTCTTTCATTTTACCATGTTGGACTGCTTATTAGTGCAGAACAAACTTCATCCTTGCCCGATAATTAGAGAACATCTTAGCAAAATCTTATGACTGAAATTTAACTGAGTGATGACTTCACATATTTTTGTAGAAATATATGTACCTATGATTTTTTTTAAAGCTTTGACTGTATACCATCTGTTCTATAATCTATCTCCATGGAAATCCCTTTCTTTTTGGCAACTGAAACCACAGATAGGTGTGTCCCACTGTGCTCCATGAAGAGATGGAGGAACCATCTGTTGCAGGGTAATCTTCTGTACCTGTCAGGTGGTGTATCTGTCAGTACTCACAAAAACAACACAAAATACACATTTGTAAGATGAGTATTTTTTTATTTGAAGTGCATGTCTTACATAATTGGTTACTGTAGAGGGGTTTAAATAAAAGGTGTTGTGCGATCTTCATCATTCTTCTGAATAAAATGTATTTGGTTTAAATCTGGTACTGTCACTTTTTAGTTGTGGAGGGTGACAGCTCAGAACATCCGAGTACCACTGGCAGGATTGTTGCTCTTGCCCTCCACATCTTTTCTATTTAAAGGTAAAAACCCAGCTGTTTTGTCACATTTGCCATCTGAAGTCAGTTTCATCAGCTTTGTGTCACCTCAGATCTGGAATCCGTGAACATTATTGCTTCTCTACAAATTTACAATCACTGCAAGGGACAAAAAACAATTTGAAATTTAATAAAAACTGAACTCTTTGTAACTGTCATGTGGGGTACTGTGGGAGTTACCAAAAAATCTGCACCCTCCTGCAAAGTTCATAAAAATATTAAATGCAACAAGTGAAATCCATGATTTGAATGAACCACAGTTGTAAGAAGGTCCTGTGTTGTTTTTTTTCCTTGGAATGGCTTCAATTTGGACAACAAAAAAAATATCTTCAAACACAAGCGCTCACTATTGTTTTGACGGAAAATATTTATGTACATCAGGAACTGTGGCGGAAGGGCAGAGTGGTCAACCTCTCATCAGAAGATTGCTTGCTCATGTGTCCGAGTGTATTTGAGGAAGACACTGAACTCTACATTGCTCCCAGTGGTTTGGTTGGGACCTTGCATGACAACAGGGTTATGTGTCAATGGGACTTGTGATTGTAAAGTGCCTTGGGCCCTTATCAAGGTAGAAAAGCACTGTGAAGAGACACAGCTTACAATTTGAGTCTGCTCTTCCCATTTTTCCTGAGCTATAAACCATGTTGAGGCCTGGTTTTGTGATTTTTCCACTTCTTTCATGACAAATTAAACCACAGCCACACTAAGCTATGCCAGCTTTTTCCAATAGGTTAACTGCAGAGCTTGAAAACATTGCATTCTCAATGCACTAGAACAGATGTGACGGGGCATAAACATACAATCTTGACCAAAAAAGCAGTTTGATTGCAATGCAAGATTAAGATTTTTTTGGGGGGCTATTTGTTAAGTTGCTCATGGTATGATAAATCTTTATTGAAGCAATTCCAATGAGGAAAACTATACTGCATCCACTGCTGCTTAGCACAAACAACTCCACATGAACTATTATAACTGCATTTTGTGAGTTGGACCAAAAATCATTTTCCTTTTGTGTGGTAGAAACATTGAGTTGCCACTTACAGAAAGGATTAGGATCACAAGGTCAATAGTGTCTTATGTTTTAGTGGGCATATTTATTCATGAGAGCTTTAACTGGAAAGAACATGCAGATTGGGTCAGAAAAAAAAATAAAATCCACAAATTTCTTAGTTTAATTATGAAGATCAGATCTTTCATTTCCAAAAACTGAGTTTCTGTCCACTAGGTTTTAACATAATCTTAAGACTTAATTTCCCCAAACAATAGTCAAAGATTAATGTTAACACCTCCAATAGGCACCATTTAAGTCATACCTAGAGTATTTTCTACCAGATTGCACATATCAAAGAATGCTGTTCAAAGGGATTGTGAAGTACAGTCTTCCAAATAGTTTGACGACATTTGAGGAACACAAGTTGAAGCAGAAAGGAAGTTGATTGGTAGTTTTCACAAACTTCTTAAATTTGGCCTACTACTACCCCACCAAAATAGAGTGCAAGATAAACCGATTAATTGATAGTTACATTAAAATAGTCAAGTAGAATTTAAACCAATCATTTTATTTTCCAGACATCAATGCACATGATCCATTCATTGTAGCAGAACCTGAAGCGAAGCAAACAAAACACAAAATTCATACTTTTAGATAAAACAACAAGGACTTTATTCTTGTTATTTGCATAGTGCCTAGAAACTGACCTTTTTGTTCCGCTGCAGCAGCTTGGCCTTTAAGGATGGTCTCTTTCGCCTGAATTTAGGCTTCAGAGGTAACTGAACTTTGTAGCTTGGCGTCTTGGCATTGTAGCGCACCCTAAACCGATGCACCACCACCTGCTCACTTGGGGTCACATTAGGCATGTGCTGCTGCTGCTCTTGCTGCTGTTGTTTGGGCACCCCAAGTATGTGTGACACCTGCTGCTGTTGAGAGGACACCCTTGGCAAATGTACCATCTGTTGCTGCCATTGCTGCAGCTGTTTTGGGGGCACAGTGACCATGTGTGCTACCTTCTGCTGCTGTTTTTGGGGCACCTCTGCCATGTTCATTTCTTGTTGCTGCAGGTGAGGCATTTTGGAGATGTACATTTGCTGATTTTGTTGGAGGGCCTTTTGCTGCTGCTGCTCCTCAGCCTCGTGTCCCTCTTGTTGCTGTGGTACTTTGGGAATGTGTACCTCCAGTTGGTGTTGGGGTGCCTTGGAAAGATACAACACCTCTTGCGGGGACACCTTGGGCATATACAAGACTTGTTGTTGCTGCGGCAAGGGTACCTTGGGGACGTACACAACCACCTGCTGTGGAGACACTTCAGGTACATGCACCACCACCTGCTGCTGCCGCTGCTGCTGCTGTTGGGGGGGCACCTCCGGGATGTGCACCACCTGCTGCTGCTGCTGTTGTTGTTGTGGGGACACCTCTGGGGTGTTCACCACCTGCTGCTGCTGTTGTGGGGGCACTTCTGGGATGTGCACCACCTGCTGCTGCTGTTGTTGTTGTTGTGGGGGCACCTCTTGGATGTGCACCACCTGCTGCTGCTGCTGTGGGGGCACCTCCGGGATGTGCACCACCTGCTGCTGCTGCTGTTGTTGTTGTGGGGGCAGCTCTGGGATGTGCACCACCTGCTGCTGCTGTTGTTGTTGTTGTTGGGGCACCTCTGGGATGTGCACCACCTGCTGTTGTTGTGGGGGCACCCCCGGGATGTGCACCACCTGCTGTTGTTGTTGTTGTGGGGGCAGCTCTGGGATGTGCAACACCTGCTGCTGCTGTTGTGGGGACACTACCATATGCATCACCTTTCGCTGCTGTTGTGGGAGCACCTCTGTCATGTGCGCCACCTGCTGCTGCTGCTGCTGGGGGACCTGTGGCATTTGCATATTCATCTGCTGCTGCTGCTGCTGCTGTTGTGGGGGCATCCCTGGCATGTGCACCACCTGCTGCTGGGGCACATCAAGCATGTGTACAAATTGTGGCAGTTGCTTCTGCTGCATCTCAGGTGTGTGCATCACATGCTGCTGTGGTGGTCCATTCTGCACTTGCACAGCCTGCTTTTGTGGCTTTGGATGCACCTTGCACTTGTGACTCCGATGTGGTTTGGGTACCTGGAGTCCTTGTGGAGGCAACTGGGGCATATACATCTGTCTATGCTGGTTTGGGGGCAACTGAGTCATGAATACATGTTGTAGTTCTTTGGGTTGCTCTGGTCCTTTAGACCTGAAAAGCATCTGCTGCTGTTGGGGCACAGAAGACATGTACACCTGCTGCATCTGGGGCTGCTGTTGGGGCACCTGGTGTTGCCAAGGCCCACTAGGCACAGTGGCCTGTTGGCCACCTGTTCCTTGTGGCACATTGGGTGTGTGCACTTGTTGCTGGGGCACATGGTGCTGCTGAGGGAGACCCTCAGGGGAGGCACTATACTGCTGGGCAATGATGGGTGTGGTCCGCTGCTGTGGATTGGTGGATGTGTGCAACTGCTGCTGTTGAGATACACTGGGTGGGGGGACCGACTGCTGTTGTTGGGGCACAATTTGTGTAAGCACTTGGTGTTGGGGCATCTGGCCTTTGTCTACTTCAGAGAAATATACTTGCTGCTTTAGGGGCATGTGGGACACGTGCAGCTGCTGCTGGGGTGCACCAGGTGGGGGCGTGTGTTGGTGCTGGGGCTGATGGGATGCACCAGGCAGAGGTTCTTGCATCTGCTGAGGAGCCACACCAGGTGAGGGCACCTGCTGCTGCTGCTGCTGCTGCTGCTGCTGGGGTACACCAGGTGGAGGCTTGTGTTGTTGCTGGGGCTGATGGGGTGCACCAGGTGGGGACACTTGCATCTGCTGCTGGGGTGCACCAAGTGGGGACATCTGCTGATGCTGCTGCTGCAGAGGCACACTAGGTGGGGGCATCTGTTGGTGCTGCTGGGGTGCACCAAGTGGGGGCATCTGCTGCTGAGGAGGCACACCAGGTAGGGGCATCTGCTGCTGAAGCTTTTGGGGGACACCAGGTTGGGGCATCTGCTGCTGTTGGGGGACATCATGCACCTGCACTTGGTGCTGTTGGGGCAGCTGGACCTGCTGTGGTACCTCATAGAAAAACATTTGCTGTTGTTGGGGCACCTGTGGTTGCATGTGGGGCAGCATGGATGTGTAAATTTGCTGCTTTTGGGGCATTTTAATGGGATCCATTTCCTGCTGCTGTTGGTTTTGAGCTACTTCTGACGTAGGCTCCTGCTGCTGTTCTTGGGGGAGTTTGGTCTGATACTGTTGGGGCATATACACATATTGCATCACTTGGGGTTCCTGTGGTAACTCAGAGGGGTACATATAAAGCTCCTGTAGCACTTTAAGAGGATGGCTTGTAATTGGTTCATCTCCTTGACTTTCAGTTGCTCCAAAACTGTAGACTGTACAGCAATTTTTAAAACTTTACAATCACAAATTAAGTCATGAATGTTTCAAATATACCCACACTTACCATTTGCTTTATATCCTCTTATGGTCAGCAAGGTCATCATTAATAATCTAGACAACATTCAAAGAAAACACCATACAAGTTAGTTTGTCCTGTGACAGTTGTTTAATCTGCCAAAAATAAAAAGCAAATTGTGCTTTCAACTTACAGGATTTCATTACCCATAACTTCATTTACCTCTGCCAACTATCTAATCAACTTCCACCAGGCAAGTCATAATAGAGAAAACAGTTGCAAAAGCTGTCACAATCCGTTTTATAGTCTTCCAGCTCCCAGCTTGTTACATTAAATGAATTCATGTGTGGTTAGTTAAAATCAGGTGGGGCTAATAGACTTTAAAAAGAGCCTCCTTACTGGTGAGAGGTGATAATACATCCTTTCCATTCTGCTGTTTGTTAAACTGCTAAGCAAGCTCTAGCAGAAGCTAGAAAAAATGAGAAGTGGAGTGAGCTACAGTTAGAAGACAAAATTAGATGTTGGAAATAGATTCTCATTCTGATTCATTATTTAGTTGATAAGTACGACCACAAGATGGTGATATTATACCTTCTTTTTGAGCCTGGTAAACTTGCTTATTGCGACAAAAGAAACTGATTTTGTTTTTTGTTTTTTTGGTGGAGTAAATCAAGTTTTTACAACAATGTTTTTTTTTTTACAAATGTTAAGAAGAATGAGTTATTATTGATGAACAGATTCAAAAACACTGAGCACCTTGATCATATTTAAACCTATAGGAAAGAAAACAAAGATGATAAAGGCAAAAAATTCAACTGCACCATATTAAAGATTATATTTTTGAATAAATATTTGTGGTAAGATCAGAGGGGGAGACTTAGTGCTATAATAGTTATTACAGATAGTATTCAAGTGTTTTTTTTTTTTGTTTTTTTTATATTAAGGTTGAAAGTCAGGATATTTTATTCTGTGTGCTTTTCTGATCATTGCTATGCTTAGTGGAGGGCCTATAGGGGGCACCAATTCACTATTTTTTGATATTGCTAATGTGTTAGAGGCAACAGTGGTTGATGGCATGTGCAGACTTCAGATTGAACACTGCAATCTGATCGAGGCTGACACATGTCACAGTGAGGCATTGCTTCGGTCTGAGTTCTTCCAAGACATCCTGCTTGTTCCCAGAGAAATAAAAGGGCCTGTGGCCTCATTGTTGTGAGAAGCTTCATGTAGCAATTCATCAAAGGCTTAAGTATTGTGCACCACGGCATTGATCTGCCAGAAAGTATACTTAATGCTGTGCCCAGTGGCTGTCAGATATGAGAGTCGCTGTGGGAGACCCAAACGCAAGCCTTCAAGGCGAAAGGTAGACAAATGAGAAACAATTGAAAACTTTATTTAAAAAAAACAAAAAAAACTATAAATTGCAGCCTAGCAGGCAAACAACAACACAAAACTCTGATGAGAAATGTCAACAAAAGAAAGGTAGCACATCAACATAGAAAAAGAAAGAGTGAACAACATTGGGATGTGTGATAATGACAGAAATAAGAATAAAAAATAAATAAGATTAAGTGGAAGTTTAGAAAAAAAACTGCATAATAAGAGACTTATCATAAGGTTTTACAGAAATTAAGATGTTATGAAAGTGAGATCAAGTCAGTGAGTATATGTGGGGAAAAAAGGCAAATTGTTTAAGATTCAAAGAAAATTGGAAAATAATAAAATGAAAGCCAGGGGCATAACAATCATAGCAGGGATGAGAATGGAGCACACAGGGCTCAACAGGACAATGTATTTGACAGGAGAACAAGCATCATGATTGAGGCAGAGGAGGTGAAAGAAATTGTTAAAACCTTTTAGGAAGCAGAAAGAAACTAAAGAAAGAATGAAAAAATTGAGAGGAAAAAAAAGTGTGGGGTAATTTTTGGTGCAGTTGGATATTGAAAGAAAGTTTAAATTATTCCTACATTTTCTTTCTTTTTTATTGTTTTTATTTGTGTGTGAATATCGCACCTTTAGTATCTAGACTAGTAAATGTACACAATTGTTTGATGCCACCTCCCTACAACCAAAAGAAGAGTAAAAAGTATCATATCAATACATCGATTAATTAATCGATAAATCAAGGTCTACTGCATGTGAGTGAAGTGAAAAGCAAACCATTAGATCTACATTAAGGATAAAATAAAAATCATGCCAGCATTATTGTACTAAAATATAAATTGTTAGAGATATTTAATGCTAATTTATGCTGTTAAATGTGCTTCAATAACTGAATTATCCTTCACGTGCATGCATAGTTTGAGCATTTACTGACAAATTCACCTATGACCTCCCTGTGACCAGGAACTGTGGCGGTCATCTGGGATTCAAAGAACCATAGTTACATATGCAGCTTCCGGTTGCTATAATGCATAATGTTCATTTGTACTTTCTATATTATGAATAAAACACTTGAACTTCAAAAATTGGGGAAAAAAACACATCCATTCAAAACCTTTCAATGGTTGGGCTTCTGTAATTTAGTGCTGCAGTTGCTAATATGTTTACATCTTGGGATAAAATACTGGAACTATCCCAAATTAGTGTGTAAAAAAAGGCATGTTGTGAGCCAGCCCTGGTCCTCACCTTGCCTGTCTTTGCTCTGCTTTCTGGTGATTTGCTGAATCAGGTGCCGCCTCATTCTGATTGACTTGAATATACCTGATAAAGGTCATCAGTAGCAAGAAGTGCAGGGAAAGCTGGAAGACAAGCAAAGTCATAGATCTTGAAGACTTAAGTACAAATGCTTTGCAGACTGTGAAAGTTCTCCGTCATCTGCTGTGCGCACTGGTAAAAGAAACTTGGTGCATGCAAACTCCATCTTTAAACACTGACAACGTCCTTGCAACTTTAAACAGCAAGGCTCCAAATAATACTATGGGAACTGCACTACAATGCCCCTTTACACGAGTCACTGCTTGCCACAGCAGATCCTGCATGAAATTCACAGAGATGTCTCAGAAATTAGCATAGCGAGCAGTTGGACAGTGACGGCCGTCTTTCACTGTGAATTTCAACCACAGAGCTGGTGAATAAGTATGTTCTCGGCTAATGTTACAAACTCCTACAGACCTCACTGTGATGTCAGAGAAATACTTCAAGTTTGTGCCAACAAATGATCACATTTTAGTCATTTAGTGAAAGAGACTGCAGTACATTGATAAGTTATTCATTCAAGAAATATTTTATTAGATGTCCCCTTGGTGTAATATCTGAGAGGACAAAAAAATCTCACTTACTTGATAGTTTTCATTTAAATACCTGATATGTTTATATGAAAAAAATATTTAAAAAACTCAAAACGTTAAGTGGCTTTTAATCTCATGTTTTTTTATTTTGACACATTTTTATCTATTTTTATCCAACCAAAACAAATAAAATCCTTCCTTTGGGTCAAACGTAGAATCTTATTAAAGTTTTTTGGCTTAAATTTGTATTGAAAATGTACGGTTTGAAACATCTATATTGGTTTCATTTAATGGAAAATGCAGTTCAGATGGTTGTTTAAGATCTGCTGAAAAATAAACACAAAGAAGAGTGAAATAAACCACAAAAATGAGAACATTTGATAAAAAATATATAGGTGTAAAATATTTCCCCCATATTTCTGATGCATTTCAATGTTTTACAAGTGGAAACCACATTCATACAAATTTGTATGTGTGTAGTGTGATCAATAGGTGGCACTGTTTTCCAGCCTCTGAACTGTTGGTACAGTATTTCCCACTCGCTCATCTCCTCTGGCAGCTTCTTCTGTCCAGGAAATTCTGGACTGAAAAACTACAGACTCTTGGCAAAGATGTGTTCAAGCAGCTGTTCTCGCCCAAGAGATGCAAATCCTGTTGACACTTTTCAGTGCCATCAAAGAGCTGCACAATTATGCACTCTCATACTTACGGTTTCAGTCAAAAATCAGTGATCCTGGGCTGTAGAAGGCAGGGATACAGGAAGAAAATAGAAGCAAACAACTGAAACTAAAGCAGGAAAATACAATTTTGACAGTAAAACTTTAAATCTGTGTGCTGACATCCAGCAAAGTATTCCAGTAATGCTACTGTAAAAAAAAAGTTTGATTGATTGATACATCTCTTGTAGTAACACATATTTTTAAAAAACATATTTGAATTTGACAATAGGACATATTTTTCTTGAAAGTTTCATGGTTTATGCTGTCATATACTTGAAACTTTTTGTATTTACTTCATTTTGTTGCCTTGTCAGCAGTAGGGAGACGTACAATTAGGTATTTAAAGGCCCAATTCTGCTTTAAATTGGTTTCCACTCGGGGAAAAAAAGCACCTTTCATCATCAGATTAGTGCGTCTACAGCACTAATTCATTGACATAAGAGTTATACTGGACAGCAACCATTCAGTTTCTTTTTAGTAATTATATTTTAAAAAACAAACAAAACAAACAAACCTGAAAGGTAAGGATGAAGCTTTTAATTCAGTTATTTTAATCCTATTGATGTTGCAGAGATTGGCTATTTTTTTTATTATTGAGTCAGAGATTGGTCTTTTAAAAACTTACAAATATATTGTTGTAATATATCTTCTCAGGGGCCTAAATGTGAAAATAGAGGGAGAGCAACTGTTTTATGACACTATTGTGCAGATTTAAATACTATAATTATTTTGAAATATAAAGGAAAGTTTACTTGATGCTGCATTGTGTCATTTGGTCATTTAAAAGTTTAAAAAAATGCTATTTTTTATGGAAGGTTTAGTGGAAAACCACCTGTTTTCATGATATTTCCTCTAAAAAGTCAACAAGCTGCTTAGCCTTTTTTTGCCTGAGGTGCACAAACATAATATGGGTTTGGTGTCCTTTTGTTAAAAAACAAGCATAACAGGCAGCTACCGTCCTTCTGGAAGTTACACCTGAAGCATGACACAATAACAGCAGTTGCTAAGTAACGCGCCTCCCCATATTGTCTGCTGTGTGTTTCCAGTGACCCGTGTTTCTGCAGGATAGTAGGTGAACCCTGTATTTAAAAAAAAAATTGAGCATGCTTTACATTCATTTATTTATTTAGTGGGTAAAATTAAACAGGTTAAATAATACATTGTAAAATACATATTTTTATGATTTTATTGTTGCAGCTTGTTATTATTGTCCAGGTGCCGTTTTTAAGAACAATTGTGGAAACCTCAGAAGAACACAGAACATCAGAAGGAGTTGCATTGAGTCTTTGTAGAGAAAACCTAAATGGTACAAAGAGAAGAGCTGTAGTTTGTATGGTAAAGCCTGAAGTGTCTGAATACATCAGAGGAGCAGCTCATGCTGGACGTTTTGGAGAAAAAAATGGTAATCCAGATTGAGATGGTTTGGATTTGTTGGGAGCGAGGACAGCGATAATGTTGGTAAAAGGATGCTGAGGTTAGAAATACCTGGAAAGAGGTTTCAGAGGAAGACCAAAGAGTTTTATGAATGCGGCCAAGAAGATGAGGATCTATTGGAGTGAGGAAGGTGTAGATGGAGATAGATGTGCTCCTAAAAGGCAAAAGGCAAAGAAGAATGTCAAAGCAAGCTATTCAATACAAACTGTTTTTATATAAAAAAAACTACATAAAGATTAAATCTTTTTTAAACAAACTGCAATAATGACAACTTCTGGTCAGAACACCACTCCCCATTTTTTAGGTGTCAACCGTTTTTGAGGTGGTGTTTGCTTTTTGACTTCACCTTTGTCCTCTATGGAATTTTCTTGTTTTGAGGTCAACATACGAGGTTGAATCACCATGGAAACACATTTTGGACAACAAAAACGACCTTTCAACAACCGCCTAAGCATAAATAAATACAAACAGTACTCTCAACAAAAGTGTAAGCATCGTACTAATGGAAATTCTGCAGCTTCAGATCAGACGACTGTAGGTTTCTTTTCAATCAGAAGCAAATGGACAACTATATTTTCCAACTTTTGTTAGTAATACATTAAATAGAAAAAGTTTTCCTTGAGTGTAATACTTAGTCTATCTCCAGGTATATTTTAATATATTGTAAACGCATTCCCAGTGATCTTTTAATTATAATTAGGCTGTTTTCTTTAATCCTACAATGATATCCAGCATTCCTTTGTTTACACTCTCTCCTGCTAGTTTACAGCCCCTCACAAATCCAAGCTAACATTAGTGTACTGGAGTTATCCGGGTGTATAGTTTTGAGCCAGACAGCAGCTCAAATGAAGAAAATGAAGAAATTCATGGATCTTGAATTGATATGGTATAGACATGGATATTACCAAAAGTATTGGCCCACCTGCCTTGATTCACATATAAACTGAAGTGTCATTCCATTCCTAACTCATGGAGTTCAGTATGATGTCGGTCCACATTTTGCTGCTCTTCTGGGAAGGCTGTCCACAAGGTTGAGGAGTGTGTTTATTGGAATTTTGGACCATTCTTCCAAAAGCACATTGGTCAGCTCATACACTGATGTTGGTGGAGAAGATCTGGCTCTCAGTCTCCACTCTAATTCATCCCAAAAGTGTTCTATCATATAATGATTTGGTTTCCGGAAATATTCAAAGTTCCTTTCACTGGAACGAAGGGGCCAAGCACAAGCCCACACCATCATTCTTCCTCCACCAAATTTCACACTCTGCACAATGCAGTCCAAAATGCACCGTTCTTCTGGCAACCTCCAAACCCAGACTGGTCTATCAGATTTCCAGATGGAGAAGCGTGATTCGTCACTCCCGAGAAGGCGTCTCCACTGCTCTAGAGTCCAGTGGCGGTGTGCTTCACACCACTGCATAGACGCTTTGCATTGCACTTGGTGATGTGTGGCTTGATGCAACTGCTCTGCCATGGAAACCCATTCTATGAATCTCTCTGTGTACTGTACTCGGGCTAATCTGAAGGTCACGTGAAGTTTGGAGCTCTGTAGCAACTGACTATGCAGAAAGTTGGCAACCTCTTTGCACCATGCACTTCAGCATCCACTGACCTCTCTCCGTCAGACCTGACCTGTGGGTAGGCTAAGTGATTAGGGCACCTGATTCTGAAACTCTGGTATTTTATCTGCTCCTGTTCTATTGCAATTTGAATAAAGAAAAACTCAGAAATTGAGTTTTAATCTTGAACTCTGACTTGTCCTCCATCATGAAGGATACAAGAACTAATTAAAAACATGATTTTTATTGGAATGAGTCTTTCCTAAGAAGAGTTTGGTGAATTCACATCAGGATGCAAAATGAAAAATCTCTAGAAAAGCAAAATAATGTAAAGGACATAAAGAGCATTCAAGAAAAGTTGACTTAATGTCAGTAGGTTTAGGGTATTTGGATTACCACAATCGGAGAAGCTACATTAGAGTTTTAGGTGAAGACCTTAACGGTGCAGAAAAGGCAGAGTAATTTGAAGTTATAGGTTATTATTACAGCTAAAATTTGAGATTAAAACAAGAAAACTTGGTAAATGTAATGTTTTTAAATTAAATATGTACGCTAAAAAACAAATTATTTTAATGTTTCCATATTTTTTTGTTATGTTTTACTGTGGAATTAATTTCAGGTTTCCATATTTGAGTTTTACTGTGTTTTTGTCTTTTTTTAACATGCTTAGCTTAGTAATATATGATACAAAGCTGACAAGAACTCTAAAAAGTTTGTAATTGAAAGCAAACAAACATTGATGAAAAGTGATGAAAACTTAAAACTGTGTTTGAAAAGTCAGTCTTTTATGTTTGCACTTTGTAGGCAATGTATGTGTCAAAAATGGTTCCTAAAGTCTGTGAGGTCTGCTGTAAATCTTAGTGCTTATGAGCAGATCTAAGCTCCTGTTTTTAGAGGAGCTCTTTTGAGTCAAATGAATGGTTTATTATGATGGAGACGGCAGCACTGAAATCTGACCAAATGCCTCTTCGGCACTGCTCAGTAGTGTTGTTTTCCTCTCTTCATCAGTTCCAGCCATCTGTTGCTCATTTCATATCTGTGCATTCCCTCCATTTGGCCCTGAAACCTAGCGAGCATGTTTTGAAGCCTTGGGTACGTGTTCAGAATATTCCTTCAAAAGTGCTTTGCCAAAAATCATAGAATCGTAAAGTGATGCTTTCATTTAAGAATGAGTTGCAGAGGAGTTATCGCTGCAGACGTGTGTAGCAGTCCTTTTTTAAATTTATTTGTAGATCTAAGACAAGGGTGAGCTCCTTTTGAGACAATTATCTCCAAAAGATCTACACGCACACAAGATATTAGATACGTATCAAAAAAGTAATCGAGCAGTGGGAGTAACACCAGTATCGCTTAGAATGTAAAAAATCGCTACGTATCGAAAATCAATTGAGCAACTGCTGTATCGTTTGAAAACCTCAGATATGAACAAGATTCTGTTGGTTAAATGGTATAAAATGAATCAAGAAGTAAATAATCAATTTCTGGCAAACTGCAGTTTTCTCTTTCTGTTTTTATTCTACCATCTTTGTCTTTTTATGAGCATGCAATGCAAACAAAAAGACGTCCAATCATAACTTTGCTTCTTCTAGTCAATACCTGAATGCCTTAGAAATATTTAGATTTTAGCATTTTTTGTATAAGTATTGGACTTTATCATATTGCCACAAAGTTAGTTGAATCCTTTATGTATTGATTTGTGGACCACGTATCGAGATGTGTATCGAATTGTGTGAGAGGGAACGATACACACCCCACTATAAATGCTCTGATCGTAATACAAGGCATACAAATACCCATCAAACCCATTCCTTAGGAGAGACCAAGGGGTCAGTCTTAGCTGTTTTCTTACTTTGAAATACTTTTTTTCAGATATATAAACCCTAAATGAATTTATTAGACTGTTATTGTTTTTGTACTTGAAGTAATCTGTCATCTCAACATCATTATATTAGTTAATTATACTTTGAGGGTGCTGAGACAAATATTCTAATTTCCTTTTTTCTGAGTGTCCATCTGGATTTAAAAACAAAGTTTTCTTTTTTTTTTTTGTTTTTTTGTGTGTTTGTGCTCTTTTCAGGATTGCAAACACAAATTACATCTGTAACACTTGGAGGTACCTGAAGTGTGCATATGAAATGTGAAAACCTCATCTCTTGTGTCAGATCATCTGTGATGCAGCTCAGATTATCATCGTGTGAAGCTCAGAGCTCTCTTTTGGAGGTCATGGGACTTTGTTGGGACGTGATCAGTTTCTATAAAGAAAATGGTGAAAACTCACACACACCTCTATCCTAGATGCAAGGTGTTGCATTCCCCCGTCGCCTAACTTGTACTTCAAAGTAACAACAGCATGCATGTTTCACTCACTCTAACTTACTTCCTGAAGAAGCAAAAAAAGGAGTGAACTTTCTAAAAGTTAAAGTTGTTCAGATTTTTTATGCTAAAACAAATAAAATAAACCTTCTGTGGTGTCAGATTATTACGATTGACTGAACTAAACAACTTTTCCTGAAGACAAAGCAATTTTTTAAAAATTCTCTTTGAAAATATATATATATACATATATATATATTGTTGTTTTTGTTTGTTTGATTTTTAAACGCATTACTTACTTCCCCCGTTAGTGTTATTTTCACTCAAAATTAAATTTCAAGGTTTCAAGAATCTCTTAGCTTTGACATTTTTGGTTTGAAACAAACCTAAAAATAATTATAATATTGTGAAATTGTTAAACCCCTTAAAATTAATAAATGGAACTTAGTATGCAGTTCATTGGAGCCATTTTTTTGACATTGTATTTGTTTTGTTTGTGGATTTCTACATTTTTATTCTGTCACTACATGTTTGATCTTTGGCTATGAAAGAAATACTTTTTGATCTCAATTTATGCAGTAAAAATGTCAAAATGTGAGTTTCTTGGACAGTTTTAGGTTAATTGTGGAATTATTGTGTATTATAATCAAAAATATATCTGTAAAAAAAATGGTGGCTAATAAAAAAAAGGATATCAAGCATTATAAAAAAAGCAAAACAGTTTCAATGATTTGAGCAAATTGTAAAGAAAAAAGTTAGAGTACTTCATTAATCCCAAGGGGACTTAAACGTACTTCCCTCGGGATTAATAAAATTAAGCTCCTAAAGGCTTCAGATTAATGGTTGACACCTTGTTTTTGTATCAACTTCTTATTGTGACTCCATGTATTACAAAAAGTGGTATTTTATTAAGTTATATTCACGTTATGTGGGAATTTAGTTGCCACTAGATTGCCAAATCATCTACATTTAGGAGCCATTAGGGTGAAAAGCTTATGCACAAATTATATCAGTAATCTCTTGAAATCATTTTGTCCGTATGACTAATGTTTTCATTTGTAAAATTAACAGCAGCTGTCTTTTTTTCTTCAATGTTTCCTCAGAAGAACAGCATTTCCACCTGGCCACCCTGCTGGGTGTGGAGAGAGAGGTGATTTTGAACCTGTCCATGTCACTTTACACCTCTGCTGCAGGAGCACAGCCACGGAGCAGCTTTATCTCAGCTCAGCCTCGAGCAGGTGGCTGTTTCTGTTCAGCAGTGAGCCACGGCTTTGAAAATGTTGTGAGGAAAATGTGATTTGTTGGTCTTTAAAAAAATTCAGATCCCTCCTGCCTTTTTTTTTTTTTTTTTTTTTAGAAATTTTCAAACGTCTCCCAACTGGCTAAAAACAGCAGGGTACTGCTCAGTCTGGGATTCTGAAATCAAATTCAAAAAATGTACTTTCGTTGGAAGTAAATTGGAAGCAAAATGTTATAATTAGTTTTTTTCTGACCTTTCTCTGCGACCAAGTTAAAACCAATTTTGCTCCACAACAGTTAAAGGGCAAGTATTGTACATTTTTTAAAAAAGGACAAAACATTTTTATTATTATTGTTACTTCCATCGCAAAATTGGGGAAAAACACAAAAAACTTTCATTTTACAATTTTTGGTGTTTGAATACTGTCTTTGTAACGCATCTTCTTTTCTTATATATTTTTCTGTTGCTGAAAATGTATCAACTTAACATTACCAAGTGTACACTTATGTATTATTCACAATACCTATGCACAAACATTTTTTAGACTAAAATCAATAATTTAAAGTGTTATGTCTGTGTTTTTATGTACAGAAAAGGTGTTCACATAATGCAGAGCTCATGGAAAATGCTAGCATTAAATATTTACATCTAAGCACCCTTTTATTATAAGGTCTACACACAAAAGTTTTCCAAAATGTAGCTATTTATAGTTCTATACTTTTATTTACTTTAGTTAAATTTTTAAATTAATTATTGCATTTACAGAATGACTGAGAATAAATTTATACTTCTTTTTAATTTTCAATACTTCCTAGATAAAAAAATAAACCTGGAAAGTCCAAAAAAACCCTTCTCTGGAGGGGTCATGAGGAGGCAGACATGTTTATTTGGTGAAAAAAATAAAGAACGAAAACAAAGTAAATGTGCATTTGGCTTTAATTGATTTCAAAAAATGTCTCTACTGAGAAGCAAAACTGTGTAAACATCTTGGTTATGTCACAAAAACATACATAATTGTGTGTTTATATAGGTATAAAGGTATAATTAAAATCATTTACATGTTTTTTTCATAAATTGTTTTTTCTGTATTCCTCCTTTTGTTGTGTATTTTTCCATTATTTTTCCATTCCATCAAACCTCGTTATGTTCTGGAGAACTGTGTCTAATGTCTTTGAAAATTCCAAGACAGAAGCCGTTTGAGAAGGTAATCCTTCAGCTTTGTTCAGAAAATGACTGACTTATACATTGTGTTTAATGAATAGGAAGAAAAAAACAGTTTTCTGTCTCTTGAAGACATCTGGTCCTCCAGGCTTGTTAGGTAAAAAGAACACTAGTTACTTCACTAGTGGAATTGCTCTATGATGCTCTGAAGAACCATTTTTCCTCTTCGTAAAATTCTTACAGTTAACTGATCAAAATCATCTTAACATAACAACTTTAAATATTTGGAATTTTGATTTTGCTTTTCTCTTTTTGGCTGAGATTTTACCAACAAAACTTGAACACTTGAACACATGAACACTTCCTTATGATTATGAGAAGGTGAAAGTCCAATTATGCAACAATCTGGGGAGTCCAAACATGCATAAATATGATTTACTGTGTTGAATGTTTCTGGTGAAACATCAATCTGCTCGATGTACATGAACACAGAGAATTCTTAAAGTCCCAGATTATCTTTTGAATTGTTGTAAATTTGTTCCCGAAGATCTCTCAGTTATGGTTTTGCTGGTTTTAGGCAAAATAATAATAATAAAAAAAAAAATTCTTGGACATAGTTTCTGCAAAGCAGCAGGAGATCATTAGAAATTCACTCTGGCGGCTGTAGTGCAGCGGTAGGGTGGTAGACTCCTTGGGTTCGATTCCCACCCGTGTGTCTGTCATTGCTTTTGGTGGATGGTTGGTGCAAGTGTTTCGGCAGCGGAGCCGCCAACAGTGTGTGAATGTGTGTGTGAATGGGTATGTGACTGTAAAGCGCTTTGGGCCTTCAAGGAAGGTAGGAAAGCGCTATACAAGTTTACCATCTGAGTTGTGGTGAGGAGTGTTGGCGCAGAGTAAGCCTGCCCCCACTTCCCATCATCCCTTTGTTTACATGCTCTCCTGCTAGCTTACAGCTCCTCACACACCCAACCTAACATTTATGGTACCAGAATGTATTAATCTGCTCCTGATTCACAGCAATTTGAATAAGGAATACACAGAAATTAATCTAAAGAAATCTTAAGCTTCATTATCTTTACATGAAAAGGCCTCATCATGTTTTTTTGTCTGCAGTCATATCACACCCCGGGCTCAGATCGTCCCTCTCACATGAAAGCAAAACCTGAAATACCTCGTATTTCTACACATGTTCTGTGCAGTCATTCATATGTAGTGACCGTTGAACCCGTTTCTGTCCTTTGATGATGGGGAGCCAGTGAACAAATGTCTGAGCTGCTAAAGGCCCACAGAACTGCAATAGCTGCAGTGTGATTCATGTCCACCTTGTTGTCAGTACCATTAATGGCTGTTTGGCGAGGAGGATAAAGGATCATTAAAAGTGATGTTTTTGGGGGGGAAGACAAAATAATGCATGTCATAATAGACAAACTAAGGCAATTATTGATTAATACAGCATAACCCATTACATCTGTTTTGTTTAACATCCCTTGAATTTAAATGAACATTAAAGTAAATCATTATTGCAGCAAATGTTGTGTAATTAAGCCATTTTGGTCAATGTTAAAAGACACTGCTGTTCTAATATACAATAAAGTGAGATATGATGCTTACTTAAATATCATATGGTCAGCAGTGGAATCTAACAATTATGATGATTATGAAGAGGTCATTATTTATGAGTAGAAATCTTTTACTTTTTTAGCTAAAAACTTTTGTTGGAACTTGGTGTGATCATGCAGCACAGAGCCTGAGAAGTGCTCACAAGTTCTGAAGGCAGGAGGAACTGAGCCCTCAGAACCTGCAACTGGAAGTGGGTCTTCTTCAAATCCCAATTTTCAAGAAAAGATAAGAAAAAGAACCATAAAAATGAAACATGGTAATTCCATACATTTGTGCATTATCTGAGGAACTCAAATTTTTGGCCAGCACAACACCGTGGTTTATTTCACACTGTTCAACACTTCAATACATTTGGGAAACCAAACTACCATCAACTCTGCAGAGCCAACCCCAGTGGACTGGATCTGGCAGGACCCCTCCATGTTTGAGGTCACTGAAGTGTGTTTCTTAGCCAGAGAAAGAGGATGGTTTGAGTGAGGTGTAAAAAGTCATATTGGATAGTAAAAATAAACCTTTCCTCAATAAAAATGATGGACTTTGATATAATGTTCCACCCGTCTCCAACTGCCACTTGAATCCTAATAAATTGGTTCCACTCGGACGAGGCTGTCCACCCTTAACCCCAACTAGAGAAAAAGGACTTAACCAAAACCACTTTGACTTTCTGGTAACCTATGCATCTCCTAACCCAAAAAATGAGGGGTCGTGTGTTAAATACCTTCTTATTAGAAGCACATAAACCAGCTGTCTTACCACTATTGGTCAGAATTAAGAAAGCTTCTTGGAGAGGAGGTAAAGTGTCTCCAATAATTAAAGCTAAACCAAGTTCAGTTGACTTTTTGTTTACCTTCTTTGAAAAAAAGAAGTATTTGTATTCCTGACAGGTTCTTTGGATTGCATTATTTGCAAGTACATTTACTTCATGAGGAGTTTGTGGCCTTTACAAAAACACTGTTCTAGTTTTTGTTGGTTCCTCAACTGGAGACTAGTGAACTGTTTGACTATTTTAA
>NC_050512.1:14847794-14892609 GCF_002922805.2 Oryzias melastigma
AATCCCAATTTTTAAGAAAAGATAAGAAAAAGAACCACAAAGACAAAACCTGGTAATTCCATAAATTTGTGCATAATCTGAGGAACTCAGATTTTTGGCCAATCTCTCTCTTTTGGCCTAGTCTCTCAACTGGAGACTAGTGAAGTGTTTGACCATTTTAGTCAGGGCTTGCCAAAAATGTTTCAAACTACCGTGCATGTCAGCAACAAATGAACATTGTTTACTTATGATTTTAGTGTTTGGTTGACTAAACCATAACTTTGCAGAAGATAAACCAATGATCCTTTGGGTTTAGCACACTGGCAGCACACCCACAGTTTACCCAGCCTTCTACCCTGTGGCACTTATATGCTCTATCTGATAGAGTACATTGAAAAGGGTTTGTTTTATTGATTTTACAAAAGAACGATTGTTTAAAGTCCACATGATCGCAGGGCGGAATTTCACATGCACTTTGTGTTTCAATGGCTATCTTTAGTCTGAATAAGCCAGCTAAAGTACAGGCCACATGCATCCCGAGAGCACCATCAGGAATCTCTACGTAATGTTTGCTCGAGCAGATATTAATAGAAAGACAAGATTGCTGGCTTGAATATTTCAAATCAGAGAAGCTGTGGTGTGGCAGAACAAGCTGGTGTGCTGCAGTCCATTAGTGCTGTGTCCTCTGCAACCAGGATTTCCCATGCAGCTGCACTTAGTCCTATAGGGTTGTAGGCACTGACATTGCCTTTCCAGTGATGTGATCACTGCAGGGCAAATCCAGATCATTTTTCAAGGAACCAATAGTTTTGATTTGTTTCCAAGCGCCAAATACTGAACAAGCCCATTTCAAATCTAGCAGCACAGTGAGGCAGAAGCTGGTTCACTGCAAAAACTGTGACAAACCCTCCACAGTAAAAATAATAATAATAATAAAATCAGGTTTAAGAAGTGCAGACCCGTATTTTCTCAGAAATGTCATATTGTCTTGTTTGACCATGTTGCTCCCATCTTATCGTTCTTCATCCATGAATGGAAAAAAAGCATGGTATGGCTGATTTGCATCTCCACCTTTTTATGTGCTACGAGTGAGACCGCAACAGGAAAGACAGAACAAGCACGAGTGTCACAGACCTACTGTGATCACACATTCACAGTGCTGCTGCTGGGGTTTAACAGATTCCTCTTCTCAAAATTATTTAATGGCTACCAGTTAAATTTTGAATTGATTTTAAAGTGCTGCTGCTATTTTTATGAATTACTTAACAGTGTGGGACCCAAATACATGTCAGAACTATTGGTGGATCACAAACCTAGCTGAGTTCAGAGACCTGCAAGAAGCAATTAGATGATTAAAGTTTGGAGTTAAAACCAAACTTTAACCTGGTCCTGTTCTGCAAAAAGACTTAATTTCTCAATGAACTCAGATGATCCTCAACTTAATCTGTTCAGGTCCAAATTTAGAACATTGCTTTTTTTGTGCTTCATGTGTTTAAAATGCTGCAGTTTGATTTAGTTATTTGTTTTCATTCATTTTTTGTTAAATTTTGCTAAAAAATTGCCAGGCTTTTGCATTTCTGTAAAGCCCTTTCAATGATAGTTGTGTAAATAAGATGCCATACAAATTGAATTCTCTTGTCTGACAGATTCAACATGAAGGCAGAAGATGGAAAGGAGGTGGGCTGCAGGCCGTGTGAGCTGACAGTTTGCAAAGGAAGAATCAGAGCAGCTAAAAAGAGCTCTTTCTATCAGTAGTTCAGTCCTTGGAAGGACATCAGGTGGTAAAATTTGCTATGGACTAACATTATGGCTTGTTTTTGACTCAATTTTGGGCAAATTTGAAAAAAAAATCTGCTTTTTGTTTTTTTAATGGTCACTTTAAACTTATAAATAAGTTTGGTCCGGGGCATGAGGGTGAGAATTTATAAGGGTTTTAGCTCTCCTCACTCTATTTCGCATATTTCTTGTCCTATTTTATGTAAGGCTTGTGTCCGAAATGAAATATCATAATAAACAACTTTTTATATTGCAAGATCTTTCAATATAATATGATGTCTTTTGGGATTTCATGTTTAATGCATCACCAACATACAGTAGATTACTTGTCTATTTTTTTAACTTTTTTTTTTCTTTTATATGAACTTTTTTAACTTTTAAAAATAAGTAATATATCTAATTGGCAACAAAACAAACAAAAAAACAAAAAGAATATAGCATTTTAGAATGCAAAGGAAGCACAGATGAAAAAGAAACCCAGAGTTAAGCTGAATGACAACTGGCGCCATGCTTTTAATAGAACAGCTTTTCCCCTCTGAGCCAACTCTGACAAACACGCGTACAGATGAGGCTGTGACCATATTCCTTTAAAAAAATGAGAAGTTGTAAAGACTCCTCCAGTATCCAAAGTATGACTTGAGTTCAAGGGAAGCTCATTAACACTGCAAATCCCCTTGATCTTTCCCAATTAACTGTTCTGGCCAGAATGATGCGAGACATCCAATTAACAAAGGCCAGTGGCTGACTCACCCCTCATTCCCTCGTTTCATCACGGGCAAGCTTTGGATCCGAGTCAGACTCAACAGCTGACATGTGTGCTTTAACAAACTGAGTGCTGTGAGTTTGATGCAAAGCAGGTCTCTCTGTAGAGTAATGATGGAGATGGCCTCCTGTTACGAGGAGAGTCAGTTCAAGGTTTCTCTCAAATGGCAAGCAGTGTATCAACCAAAGTCAATTAGCAAACCTGGGGGATGATCACAGACGTGTGTGGTACACATATTTAGAAGTTTACACTGCTCTGCCTGCTGGGATTTGTAAGTGCTTGATTGTGTATCCAAGCTTTATCAATAGTTTGTTTCTTGTTTACAGTAAACCTGGTTTTGGAGGACAACCTAGATTTTTACGTAAACTCAATAAATCTGGAACAAAGTTTGCTTCCTCGCTTGGAAAAGCGTTTGGACATGAAGATCATCCATTACAAAACTAGCAAATCACATGTGTGACCTTTGAAGGGAGAAGCTGCAAGGACAAACCAATTTAGGTACAGTATATTTCACACTATAAGTCACTTCCCGAATATAAGTCGCAGCTGCTAATAAATAAATAAATAAATAAATAAAGACATAATAAGGAAGAAGAAACCTTTATAAGTCGCACTTTTGGAAGAAATTTATTTAACAAAATATGAAAACAAGAACAGACATTTCATCTTGAAAGTCAAATTGTAATAATAGAAAACAATAATAGATGCACACACATAACTGTATTTAACTTAATAAAACAAAGGAGGTATCTATGCAACATATGAAGATAATCATATCATAAAGTGTGAGTATGTTTGTGAGTTCAGGCTGTGGGTTCCCCCTTGGAGGAATCTACTGCTGGATATAACAAGCAGCATCCAATTTCAGCTGCAAAATTTCCTGTAGGACTGACAATTTTTAGTAACAGCACAACTGCACCTTTTTTTTTTTTTTTTTTTCAACAAATGTGACAATATGTTCAACTGGTTTTGGTAAGAGATTTATTCAGCAACATGTATTAAAGCAAGAAAAATATAAGAAAAAGGCTCCAGATCTGGATTGTTCTCTTGAGCTGTTCCCAGTCTGCAAAAGAGGTCATTCCTCCAGAAGTGGCTCACACTGCACACAAGGCCGCACTTTTCTGCCACAGATGGGATACTTAAGAAAACAATTAGGTCATCTTTAGGAGTGAAAACCTATTGGATGTTTGATGGGATTTCGAGCATCGCTCTGAAGATGGAATTTACATGTCTTGTAAAGTGGTGGTGGGCACATCGTCTCTGGCTTTTGAAACGAGAAGTTTTCCACCCACCACTGTGGATCCGTACAGTATGCAGCAGCAATCACTGTATGCACACAGTTGTATGAGAGCAGGTCTTTTATGCCTGGCAGTGAGTTGCTCTGCATGTATTTTTATGTTTTTAAGCAGACAGGCAAACAGATTTGACATGAGGACAAAAACTGAATCACAAATATGACTAAACACAAAATGATGTAAACCTAATTAATAACACAATGCTTTTTGACAGTCTTAAGAAAATGAAATGTCTCTAAAAATGTGTATTAAAGAAAAATGCACAGATCTAAATATGTGGTTATAGATCTATGGGTATGTATTACAATGGGCGCTCTTTATTAACGCCATCATCTGCATGTGATATATTAATGTGTCTCTTCATTCTCCTGCTTTGGCATCATTTTCCCTGCTACTGTATTTTTCTCTGTGTGGGCTGCTGGACCTCTGTTTTAGTAATGGTATTTGTGCCCCAAGCTCCTTGTTACTATCTGGGTCGCTAGTCTCAGATTTTTAGATA
This sequence comes from Oryzias melastigma, assembly GCF_002922805.2. Classification (NCBI taxonomy): domain Eukaryota; kingdom Metazoa; phylum Chordata; class Actinopteri; order Beloniformes; family Adrianichthyidae; genus Oryzias; species Oryzias melastigma. The sequence goes on from NC_050512.1 coordinate 14,852,107, forward strand.
GCATACCTACATCATTCATTCTTATTTTACTTTAAAGCCAATTATATTAATATACTTATTGGTTGCTAAATATGGTTATGGGAAATGAGCCTTTTTTAATTTTAAAAGCTGGATTTTCATTTGAAGTTTGTAAAGTTTTATGTGTAATATGGTTTGCATGTCATGCAGAATCACTTTCCTTAACATCCAGGAAATCCACTTTTCCATCAATTGCAGAAATGTAGTAACTGTCCAGATTTCATTTATTACTGCTGGTTCTGCTGATAGTAAAGCAACGTACACACCAACGTAAAAATAAAGTATTCATCAGACTTGAGGCCATAACACTGCCAGGCTCATGATAAATTCACAACTTTTCCTGACAGGCATAATGAAAAAAAAAAAGTTGGTTAGAAACAGTCACCACTCGGGGAACTCGATGTGTTGTGAATGTAGAGACTCAAAATATTGATTAGGTTTTCCAGCACTAATACAGTGGGGCAAAAAATTATTTGTTGTGCTCTGATTATGAAAGTTATCCCACTTTAAAAGATGGCAGAGGTCTGTAATGTTCTTCACGAGTACACTTCGATTGAGAGAGACAGAACATAAAAGAAAAAATCCTGGATATCTCATGGTATGACTTTGAAAGAATTCATTCATACAGTGGTGCAGAGAAAGATGGCTCACCTGAATGAGACTGGGATGATCCAATGTACAATGAACAAGCAGGTTGGTGAGAAGAAATCAACTGTTGGAGCAATAAATATATATATATATATATATATATATAGAAGATATCACCTTGTGGGGTACCAATGATCTTGAGAACAAGGAGAAAACAGTTCAGAACTACAGAGGGGGAGCGAGTCTGACCTGAGAAGAACTGGAATGACTCAGGAACAAAGCTAACACACTGTGTCATCATGGATTCCAGTTCTGCAGGACACCAAAAGTCCCGTTGCCTAAACCCGCCTATGTCCAGGACTATCTAAGGTTCCCCAGAGAGTATTTGGATGAATGTGGTTGGATGAGACTAAAATAAAATTCTTTGGAATAAACTCCACTCATCGTGTTTGGAGAGGGAAGAATTCTGATGTGTTTCCCCAGAAAACCATGTGCACTGAGAGTGGTAACATCATGCTTTGGGGCATATTTTCTGCAAGGGGACAAGAAATGATGAATAGAGCCATGTATGATTTAATTTTGGACAAAAACCTTCTTTTATCAGTGAAAGCATTAAGGATGAAACTTGTCTGGATCTTCCAGCATGACAATGATCCAAACATATTATCTAGGCAACAAAGGAGTGGCTATTTGAAAAGTATGTTAAGGTTCTGGAGTGTATTAGCCAATCCAGACCTCAGTCCTTGAATTAACAATCTGTGTAGGAAGTTTAAATCTGTGTTGGCCAGCAACAGCCCAAAAATCATGACAGCTCTTGAGAAGATCTTCATGGTAGAATGGACCAAAACAGCAGCTTAGTGTGTTTATAAGCTGGTAAAGAAGAAACATTTTACCTCTGTCATTGCCATCCTGGGTTAAATTAGAAAGTATTCAAGTGAACGTGTGTTTTTGATTTGATGCTAGGTTTCTTCACCAATAAACAAATACATCTTTAAAAATAGTTTATCTGTATAAGTGTATCTACGATGAACACTACATAGCCCTCTTATCTTATCTGCTTAAGTTGGACAATTTGCAGCATCACCAAATACTTTTTTTCACCCCACTGTATATGACAAGTAATGATCCCAATTATGCAGATGTTTCCTTGCAGGTTGTGAACAGCTAGAAGCAAAGGTGTAAGTATTTTCTGCTCGCTAAAAATAAAATCCAAACATGCAGCTATGAGCAGTGCCTCTGGAATGAGCCCGCTACTGTACAGAAAAGAAGTGAATCTGTGTCCTCTTTAAGTTTAGGTGACACAAAAGCACAATGTTGTCTGTCAAATGTTGTTTTTTATTCCTTTACCACTCCTAGCTAAAATAACTTGCAGTGAAGATTTAGAAATAGTGTTTACCTTAAAAGGAATTCATTTCTGAGTGTGAAACAGTTTTCCAGTCAGAAAACACAAACATAGGTTGATTTGGAGAAGCAAAACTGGACTGGCATAGAAGCGGTTGTGGATGCAGGCTGAAACTGATAGGATAAATGAAGCTACCTCCTTCCAAGGATCATCTCCTGATTGTTTATTGAGCTGCTTGGGGTGATTGTCTTCAAATTTAAGGATGAAATCAAGATCTGGAAAAATGTGGCATCCAGGACCTCTCATCAGGGCTGTAGTCCTCCTAGTCCTGATATTGTGTGGATGTGGAACCGAAACCTGCATTGTTTGGTACTGCTGACACATCATACATTTTTACTGGACTGATAAGTTTCAGCCTTAAAAGGCATTGTTTAACAGTACCGACGCAGCAGTGTGGCAACAGGGTGGGCACTGCTTTGTGTCGATGTGCTTTTCTTTTGCTGTTCCACTGCAAAAGGGAGGGGCTGCTCACGCACTCTCTCTCAGATGTTTGAATTTCTCTGCTAACAAGTGACAACAAACGCATGTGGATGGGAGAGTGGCTGTGAGCAAAAAGGTCCAAAGTGTGGCTGCATTTTACTAAAGTAGATGCAGACAGGACGCGTTGTCTCAGCTGTAGCAAAAATGTGGCTTGTAAGGGCGGTAACACCAGTAGAAACACAAAAATACACCAGATTCTAGTGGAGAGGTGCGCAGCGTTTGCCTGTCCAAATGAGACGCTATATATGCTAGTGGTACACACATGGAACACGTGACTTAAACTAACAACATTTATTAACAGCCAGAAAGTTCATCTTGAGCCTCAATTCTGCCCTACCTCGTGTGTCTTTCTGGGCGATTAGCGCTGCCAGGACTGCTGACTCGCTGTGATGACTCTAGAGGGGATATGCTGAAAGGTGAATAAACGAATGTGTTTTCAAAGATTATCATTAAAAATACATATTTACATTTGTTATACTGTATGTGTTTTGTAGAAATAAGGAAGCCTGAGGGAGCATGAACTTAATATTTAAGTCTGTTTGTCTTCATTGTCATTTCTTTGATTTCCTTTGTTATGTGTTTCAAAAGTGGTGACAGTCTCTAGTGGAAAATTCATCTGAAGAGAATTTGCATCCTTTTTTAAAGAAGCTCATTTAAATGTCACATCTAGGGATGAGTCTTACTTTTTAACCAAATTTACTACATACTAACTGCTATTTGCAGGAAGTTTTTTAATGTTTGTGAGAGAGTTCAGATACCTTATGGCAGCAAAATCCCTTTTACTCTTGTGTCACAGGGTTAAAAAAAAGCCCAAAACATATTAATTCCTCACTAGCTGCTAACTGACGTAAATTGTGTCCTCTAAATAGTTTTCTGGCCATGCACCCTGCTCGCTATTTTGAATCACTTCAGAAAGACTTAGCTTTTCGAGTTTTCTCTTCTCCTGTTCATGAAGTCAAACTGCAGCTTTTCACTTTCAACTTGGCTGTTTAAAGCCATCTTTAGCTCTAATAATCTGCTTTTACTCACTACTCAAGTTGTCCCTATTTTAAGAGAAATTTTAATTCAGGGATTTGAAGTTAAAATTAAAAATTTAGAAATGGAATTGACACACTGGAGCTACAGTGGCAACTTGGACAGCTAGCTTCAGACTTTATTACTGGTGACAGCTGTGAAAAGCTGCAGCTATCAGCACTAATGCAATATAGGGCTTTCACTCTTTCCCATGTTCATTTTTAATTAAGTGTGCCAGTTGTACGAGTGGTGGTAATGTACTTCTTCCTACATTTGACTATTTTCCTGAGCAAGACACTGTTGACCTTGGACACATAGATAAAAAAGTCAAGCTTGTTTTCCAGGCATGTAATGAAAGGGACTAAACATATATGTGTCCATTTAAAGGAATCGGACAATGATTAATTTGATAAAAGGTTGTTCCATATAAACATTTTGTGTCAGGACAACAACATAAGTGGATAGAATGACATAAATGAATTTTTTTCTGTTAGAAACTTCTATTAACCTGGAAGCTGTTCATTAATATCCTCCTCCGCATATGCATTTCTAATTCAAAATGCATGCATTTCCAAAACTACAACAATATCACGCCTATTAAGGATTAAGGGATCTTATATTTAGCAGCAATTACAGAGAAAGGCAATTATTTTCATGACTGAAGAAATTCACATGTGGATCATTCATCCCGGCTTCAGTAGCGATGATTGGAGAATTAAATTCTGTTTGACTGTAAGGGAAACCAGATCTGTGCACACAAAGGTAATGTTTCACTATAGTTTGGCCATACTGCTACCTACTAGATGCCAGAATGTCTTAATCACTTTTTAAAAACTGATATCTTTGGAAATATAAACTCTTTCTTGGTCCTTGCGGAGAAAAACAAATCAATATTGCACACAAGGACTAACTTGGAAAATTACAGCTGTCAGTTTCAGCCGCGCTTTAAATATTGGGTCACCTCCTCCTATTATGTTTAAAATGTACTCAGCTGTTGCCATAACAACACGGAAAAGCATGAGCCGTGAGTTCCCTCCTCCTGAAATAGCCTTTTAAAATTGTTTTAACAGATAACTGGGAATCTGGCTGCCCGCCAGGAGCTTGCCCCAATGCCTCATGGGATATTAATGGCAGTTCAGATAGAAATTGGTCAGCACTGACAGAATAAATCACAGGAAAACCAGCGTGGCACATGCATCTCCTTTAATCAGTGCTTTAAAATCAGCTGTGCCTTTACTAATTGGCCTCATTTTAGTCTCAGGATATCTCTATTAGCCTCTGAATTAGAGCAGGGGCTGCTCTGAGGAAGCAAGACGTGTTTCTGCACTAGGTTCACGCTTAAGATTTGATCTTTTCACCACAGTCCATTTTGTCTGAAATTTGTACACTGCATGCTAGGGATGTTCAATAAAAGCTTTTAACACAAACGAAGGCTCCTCTTTGTCTCTGCTTACCACACTCTCCTGGCCCGTCTCTTACCGTGCCACGCTGAATGGGTCTGCTGATGGATAAAACGCATTCTCCTTGCACAGAGGTCTCCATGTATGTTCCCCATTTAATTCTATGGCCCCTTGATGAAAGCCATCTTTCAACTGCTGCAGAATAACCTGTCTCCACTGACCACCATGCACCTGCACTCTGCCCACTAAACTGTGAAGGGGATGTCTCCATGAGCACTCTCACACAATACCAAATCAAGATTTAATGCTTTTAATTTGCACTGTCTCCTGGGCTTATCAAAAGGTTAGGAACTTAAAAACTCTTTAATACAGTCCTGCTTGGACAGTGCCTCATAAAACATCCGATCTGCTTCTCCTAAATTTTCAAGCACTGATGATGTTGTTTTGTTTTGATAAAACCACATTTTGACATCTGCAATATGATCCTTGTTGACATGTAGCAGTATTTAGCATCACATGACGATACTGTATGCTGAAACTTGTGTTATTTGACCCCAAAATAAAAGATTCATGTGTGTTTAAGAGAACATGTGATGTAATGTGACTAAATAAGTAATGAGTGAGAAAAAAACAGGAAGTAACAGTTTAAAAGAACAGTCTTCCAAATACATGGTGACCAATCAACATAATAGAAAACCTTAAGTCGGATTTCAAAACGTACGGATATGATCCTACTTTGTAGAGCTCTCCAAAACATATAAACTCGCACAACATCATCCATGTTTTCCATGATGTGGTCGACGAATGAAGTTCATCTGTGGTTCCTCCGTGGCCAGGGCGCCAAGGTGTCAAGCAGTAAATTTGTCTCGCATCAAACGAGAGGTGGCAGATGCAAATTTGACATGTGAAACGAGTCTGGTCTGAATGCACCTTAAGATTCTCTACAATCCCAGACAACCCAAAAACATGCAGCACTGCACAGGTCAATCTCTATAAGGTTTAGGATGATGGTATCATGAGCGTCACTAAAATTACTTGAGTCCCTGTGAACAAAAAATTCCAAGGTTTCTCTCTATTTCCCTGCAGAATCAATCATATGTGGCAAAATACCTATGTAACACAATGAGTGAAGATGAACTAAACAGAGCATTTTCAGTTTGTTTCCCCCGCATTTGTGAAAGCTCAACTGAACTTAAAATGCAATAAAAGCTGCAAACAGGAGGACTCGATCCACTTCAACTGCAAACAAACTTCCCTATAATATCGGGGAAGGTTCTCATTTACCCAGGTAACATTGTCTTGCAATTGAGTCATGGCATCCAGACTTAAAATCGTCTTCCTCTGAAACTTTTCACCACCCATCTAAGAGGGTTCATCAAAAGGTGGAAGGGCTGTTAAAAAAGACACAATATCATGTCAGTACTTCAAGTAATTTGAAAATGGATTCAGTTTAAAACAAGAGACAATTACTCCAAATCAGTTGTTAGGGTGAGGCTGTGGGCAAATATTTATTATTCTGTGATTAATACAATGGCAAGATATTCTTAACAAGTTTTCTAAAATCAGCCTTTAAACCAACTAATTTTCTTTGCCAAAAATGACACAGAGATGCACAAATTGTATCAGTGAAAATGGCTTCCAGTTAGAGGCCACATGTTGCTGCTGTTTTTTTTATACCTTAACAAAAGCAGTACTTTATATGTTTGTTCAGCAAGCATGTAGTGGTTGTAACCCGCTTCTATTTTCTATCTCTTTCATACAGGCTGTTTGGGCTGATCCACCTTGATCCCAGGTTTCTTTTGATCAGTCAACTCTACTAACGTGACCAAAGCAGAACTTCTCACTTTGTGCTGGCTGTCTTTTAACCTGCGCACAGTACTGGAATAGGACTATTCTAGCTTTGTGAGTCCTGCAGGCGCATTTACATAAAAACTGCCAGCTACTGCAAAAGATTGGAGAGAAAAACATGAAAGCAGATATGTCTTTTGTGTAGAGGCGCACCAAGAATAACAGTGATTGTTGCCTAAATCTGAAACTATGTTGGTTCTTGATAGAAAATGGGTTTTATTTGCAAAACATGGCTTTGTGGAAATATTAAAAAGCAACAGTTTTGTGCATACTAGTCACAATTCCTGTTTTCCAACATTATGAAGTGATTTATGTTAAGTTTTAGTACAAATTGAAACTAAAGCTTACTTATTCTGATAAACCAGTTTTATTGCATACTGAACAGTGCTTTCAAGAATCAATACAGGCTCTGAAATAAAGCATGAAAACTTTATTGCATGATCAAAATCAGACTGAGTGAAAGACATTTAAATATGGGCAATCCATCTTCCAAATTTACAGTATCTTTGGTGAATATAAAATATTGGCATTTTTGGCAGTTTTTTTAACACCTTAATACCTGTTGTCACAAATATGTGACAAACCATTTAGGCTCTAAAACTCCCAACTGTAGTATCTACTTAAAAGCAAAAACATAAGTGACATTTTTTTTCTAGGTGAAAAAAAAAATCAGGCATTTAGGTGTTTAAAACATCTCAGAGACCTTAGTTTGAGCAATAGGTGGTGAATAATTCTAAATTGCAAACTAAAATGAATATGATGGTAGGGTTAAAATGAGGAGTACACCTCCCAACTTTTGTAAAACCTTCCCAGTTTATGTTTTGACCATATTTACAATAAATAGAAAGATAGTTGTGGAAAAACTTGCTAGTCATAAAAGATCAAGTTAAAGTCACAAACATTTAGGTCATTATGTCTCTTTATAAAGTGCTCCCTCATTCAGGAACATAGATGTTTTAGGGCAGTAAAAGCCCTCACTACACAATTTATGCACTTTTCTCAGACAGACATGAACATTTTCACACTTTTCTCTCTTGTTTTAACAAGTTTTCTTTCTCCTCCTGAGCAGCCAAGTTCATTCTCCTCACCTGACTCCCCCTGTATATATTGCTCTTGGTGTCTTTACTTCAGCTCCAGTTTATTTGTGGTTGCAGCATTATTCCATGTCCAAGTCAAAACCAACATTGCCGGCCAAGTTCTGTCCCTCACACTTCAGTAAGTCCGAGTTTCTGACCCTGCATCTTCTGAGGAAACTCTATGGAGTCAATTTCTGGATATTCTCTGCGACAGATTTTCTGCTGACCGTGGGTGCACTTCCTCAAACTTTCTCCAAAGAACTCATTACTTTTATCAATAACAAATACTGTGATTACTCACTTGCCTTCCATGATTACCTTCCTCCACCTTCTGTACCAGTGTCCTGTCAAACTTCTGTCCCCAGTTTAGAGATAGAGATTACATCTTCTTACACAATGTAACTTCTCTAATGAGTTGCAGATTCCTTGATCTCCTAAACAGAGGGAGAGAAAGACGTCCAAAGTTCTGAGTTTGTGCAGATCTTTATCATCAACTTTGCAATAAAGTATTACTTACCTTGTCCATCTATCACTAGTGTTGGAAACAACAAAAATGCACAAGCAAAGGGGCCAACTCTTTAAGCTGCTTTAATTTGTGCCTAAAACTTTTTGTTTATTGTCATGAAAACAGAACAAAACATGCTGTTAAGTACATTTGTGTTCTGTTTGGGGGAATATTTTTTCATTACAGATAACCCAATTCAATCCTGCTGTCAGAACATACATATGCTGCTATTTAAACTGCTGCTGTGCAGATTTTCTCTTTGGTTTGTCTCTCTCTCAAAAAAAAAACATGCACCACAAGGCCATGCTCTTAATAGTAGATATAGATTATAGTTTTAGTCTTAATTCTGAATCCTAAGAATAAGTCAAATTCCTCTGAGATGCACCAAGCACATCTGCAGCCTTTCACAGACATAATGAGGTTGGAAAAAGGTAAGAAAAAGAAAAAAATAACTAAAAAGAAAGTTAGTTTGTCTGTTTGGCAAGATTACACCTAGGAGATGTTTGTGTATATTCAGCAGAGTAAGTTCCATGTGTAGGTGGGCGTGCATGCTGAGGGGCATATATTGAAACAGAAGGTGTTGTCTGGCGCTTTAGGTCGTTCACACTGCAAAGCTGTTTGTAGTTAGAATACATTTTAGTTTTGTATATTGGCGGAATTTTGTAAAGAAAGTTGTATTGATTCTTTGAGACTGCCTCAGTGTCCATTATTCAACCATCCACTTTTTAACTAAGATGTTTTAAGGTGCAGTCTCGACTCTTCTTTTTCAAAACAATATTTTACTTGGGAAATTAGGTCACTATTACTGTTCCTTGTTTGAACTTTAACTACAGATTTACAGACTACAGGCTTCAAGGGAAATCAAAGATGAATAAAGAAATCTGATATTGTAAAATTAATAATTTAAACTTTGCATAAACTGTTAACTCTGCTGCTAAGACCTTAGTCATGACTGCTCCTATGGGTAGATCTGGGCCGTGTGCTGGCAAAAAATTGACAGATCTGTATGGGATATCCTGGTGACCTGCAGAAAATATCTCAGTCATTGATCTCTTGGTAAGCCCTTAGAGTGTAAATGTATATGCAATTTTTTCTACGTAGCAAACACTTATACAACACGTAAGGGTAAGCATAGGTTAAGTTGGTGAGATGCATTTTCACGCTCCCCGCCTGTCCGGTGCTGGTCCGGTGTCTACACCACCTGCTAGATGCCCGTTCATGAAACTGCGTACATCATGTTCTTGAACAAAATACACTGTTATGCATTGCCTTAAAGCCACATTCACAGCAGCCATGGTTATTTACGTTAAATTCAATTCAATTCAATTCAATTTTATTTATATAGCCCAATATCACAAATTCAATTTGCCTCATTGGGCTTCATGCCTGTAGTTTTTACAGATGCACAGATGGAGTCATAAAATATGCACAATAGGTAAAAACTAAACAGACTATAAAGAACGGTCATCCCTGTCCTTAGACCCTCCCTCGCGGTAAGGAAAAACTCCTAAAAAAACCTGAGTCAGGAAAAAAAGAAGAAACCTTAGGGATTCCCACATGAGGGAGAGATCCCATCCCAGGACGGACAGGCGATACCAGAACGGTTAAAGAAAAGTTAGCTGCTAAAACTGCATATATGAGTAGAGTTCATTCATATAGAGCTGAGGGACGAGTGATGATTAAGTCCATAGTCCAGATGAAGCAGAACTGCAGTCCACGACCAGGAGCAGGAGGACAGACGACCCACCAGGAATCACTCCCACTCAGAGATGCAGGATGGTGTCGGGGCTTCATCCAGATGGATGTTAAAGCGGATGCTTTCAATAAAAAGTCTATATAAATGTCTATAAACCTTTGTTTTGGGCTTCAGTGCTCAAAATCCTTGTGTTTGTGCGTCCTTACACAATTTTTTAAGTCAGTATCCGGGCTCTGTACCTACAAACTAGATATTCGCTGAAGCTTTTGACTCCTTGAACATCAACCAGCTGAACTTTGACCAACCAGGGTCTTGGATCTGGTAGTATTGCATAGATGGTGTCCTCTTCAAAACAGGGAAGTGCCATCCATTGTAAACATGTTCATGGAGGATAAATTGATAATTGTGGTTGATGCCTAGAATTAAATGAGACAAAGTCGTTCATATATCGGAACAGGGCTGTGAAATAAAGTCTAGAGCAAGAATCATGAGATTTACATCAAGCCTCTTCCAACTGTAGGTGGCGGACATGCACTAGTAAACAGCAGACAATGAAAAAGAGCAAGAATACTTTCCCTGCTTCCTGTTTATTCACTGCATGTCCTATATAAACACCACGGCTGAATACACGTTCATGAAGCCACGTATTGCATACTCTTGATTATGTCAACACCCTCCATGTCCCCTGACAACCCAAAAATATGCAGGACCTGTAGAGAGGATTGACCCATGCACGTCCACATGACTAATATGTACCTCAACTTGTACCTTTGTTTCTAAAGTAACACTTTCAGACTCACTCAAAACTTAGTGGACACACATTCACAACTTACAAGTTATCAAAACTTTAAAACAGCTCTTACTCTTCTTCCACACACGGGCAAAAGTAAATCTGTGAAGAAAAGGGTGATCCAAGCCAGGCAAATTTACACCTTATTAAAGTATCACAAGTCTCACAAATTTCTCACAAACCCAGTCTTCAACTCGACAGCCACACCAGGACAACAGCCAAGTTTGCCACTTTCCAGATGGAGGCTGGGCTGTTAAATAATAACTAGCTGTAAAGGCTGCAGTAGAGTGGTTTGTGCTACGGCGTTCGAGAAACTGACGAGCTTCATGCATATGCTAAAAAGTTGCAAAACACGATGTTTACAATCAATATTCTGTCATAAATTGTTCTAAAAAAGCATAAATATATAACTACTACATAGCAGCAATGGGAGCCTTTTTCTTCTATTTCTGTCAACCTACACATTGAGTTGCACACACTCATAGAGATATAAAGCGCGGTTTTCTGTGCAGCAGCTTCTTTGTCTAATAAAAAATGTGCACTAAAACATGACAGCACTGGCGGCGAGTCTCGGAGAGCAGCCCCACTCTCTTTGGCCTAGATTCTTTCAAATCCGCTCTGGAAGTGCCTGCGTCCTCAGCTGCACTGCCAGTCTGCCAGAGAGTGAGTGAGCAAGCCATCTGGCTGCACAGCACATCAAATCCCAATCTGTGTTAATTTGAGTCTTATGGCCCATTGTTTATCAAATTATATTAAAAAAAAATCTCTTTTTAACTCTCTTTTTGTTGTCAATTCTGTGCCTGCTACATAGCTTTTGCACATTTGAAGGACGCTAGAAACCCTGGAGCTTACAGCTGAAAATTGCATGACCTTACCAAAAAAAATAAAGATTTTATAGAGCAAAAGAAATGATAATTCTTCAAGGAAGCATTAAAAAATACAGTAAATCTACGAATACCCCACGTTTAAGCATGAAATATCATATTTGTGAGGAAAAATACGACTATTTCTTCAGTTAAAGTGCTGAAAAACTGCAGATAGCAGGTGAGCCGCACAGATTCATAAATAGACATTCCACATTAGTTCAGCGCCATAACAACTTCTTAATGAAGTATCAGTCACCACATCGTTTTTGGCATTTTTTCCTCGTGTCCCTTTCTTATTCTCTCTTTTAGTCGCACTCACACATTCACACACACTTGCAAACACGCAGACTGTCTCTTTTCCTCACACACACACACACACACACAGGCAGACACCAGCCACCCACCCTGACACATGGTGTGTTATGCAATGGGTGATGCCTAATTACCACTGACATCGTGGAGACTGTTCACCGCGAAATTAATCATGACATAGGCGTCAGCTTTTGATATTTTTTCGCCAAGTGCTATGAACTCCTACCAGCCGATGTAATTAATAAACCAAATGCACACTGGTTATGATTAGACGCCGGCACTGATGTCTTCATACCACCAGAAGCTTTAATAACATATGCCAGGTGCCACATAAAAGAGATAAAAACATGAGAGTAAGCAAAGTTTGAAGGAAAAAAAGAGGGAAAAAACCCAGAAACCAGACGAATAAATATGTGATTTAGAGTTTTGCCTCCGAGGAGTAGTGACTTTTCATAGATAGATAAAGATAAATGAGTTCATGCGTAAAGAGGATGAATAAATGTATGTCTGTGCACAAATTCTAAACAGCTGAGTACACAATTGCTCTCTCAGGAGCAAAGGAGCTATTTATAATCACAGCTTTGTACTGGAAAGCACTTACAGTATATGCAGTCATGCATGGAAAAAAAAAAACAGTTGCTTTCCAGTTTGCAGGAAACTCTTGAGTCACTTTATTATTACAAGTAGTTAAACTGAAGAACCAAAAAAAAAAAAAAAAAACACCCATATCTGGCTTAGTTAATGTGACATGCAGCTCACCAGTGCAGAAACCTCGAACGGCGCCGGCTGCTCACTTCTAGAGGTTTTGCTGCCTCAGTGACAGATGAGCACGAGCCAAGGAGTTGGGGAAAAGATTCAGACATACTGATTTAACGACTCTTTTTTGTTGTTAAACTTCAATATGGCTTTAAAATATATATCTTTACAGAGTTAATATTAACACCTTACTTTTAATACCTTACATTTTTGTGAGGGTAGAGCTTAGATCTATTTTACCAACTTCAACCTTTATCCCTCTTTCACTTATGTGTAAAACTGTTTTTTTTTCTCATTTTAGGATCATATAAGTTTCCAACTAGTCTTTGACGTACTTGAGAACTGATGTGTTCAAGTCCAGCCCGTGGGTCAAATGCAGCCCATGTTCAAATTTTCAACAGCCTGCAGGCTCCTTTCCTAAAATTAATAATATATAGTTAAGTATTGTAGATTTATAAAAGCTTGTCATATATTTTCATACAAAAGGCCCCGTAGGAGCAAAAAGATTGGTTAGAAGTTGGCTTAAACCACTGACTTACAAGTGTGAGCATCCAGGCAAAAGTAAATGATTGCAATAAAATGTTCAATGAAGTCCCACTCTAACTATTTCTCAAATGTTAAATTTTTCCTAGTGGTCTTTCAATGATGATTATGCAGTTTTTATCCAAAATCCAATACCCTGTGTCGTTTTTAAGACATATTTTCTGCAGTGCTGCAGGAGTTCATTAAAAATTTTTCTCTGGGTTGTGGGCGGGACTATTAAAGCATAAGTTAGTCTTGGCTGACCAAGGTCACCAGTCTGTCACTTTTTATTTACACAATATTAAAATTGTTCCTTTTTTTCAATTCTAATGTTACTTTTGTTTTATAGTATTATATTTTGATACCAACTAAAAGAAAAACAAAACAAGCATATGATATTTCTGATCTAGTTCAGCATTAGCTTCACATATGTCGTTATTTCCGATCAATATATCAATATTAGTGCATTATATGGCATCTTAACATGTCCCGTAATGAATCTGGAAAAAATACTCTGAATATAAAGAAAATATGACTAATTAATATGTTCTTTATTTGAATTTGAATTTCTTTATCAAACATGATCCAATGAGCTCCTCTAACACTAATGCTTGCACACATAAACAGATTTATGTTGTCTCTTACAGCTGAGTAAACATTTCACACACATCTAAGAGTGTGTATGTGACACACCAAGGAACAGAAGGTAACCTTTGTAGATGACACACAAGCAGCAAGCCAGTAAGTTCATGTTGTGTTGTTTCATGGCCTCAGCTTCCAGATCAGTTCAAGTGGTTGCATTGAGGAAATGGGTTTGAAAGCTTTTTTAATGTGTGAGCAGGATAATTATTATTATTATTGTTAATGTATCCTTTATTTCATACACTATAATTATTGTTCCTCAGTTCATTATAAATTATTATTTTTTTCATTTTATGGAATTATTCTAACAAAATCCCCTCAACTGCTATTAATTGATCTGTTTTGGTGAAATAGTAAAATTGAGCTAATTCATAAACATTCTTCAAAAGCTAAATGATTTCATTATGATCTTCAGCAACAACCATTTTGAGTGAATTCTTGTCAACAAAAGTGCCTTTTGGTAAATAAACACACAAGTCAACACTTTATAGAAAACCTCACACCCCAGCCTTCCTAGCACATCATTTCAGTCAACTCCGGTTATCTTTGGATAAAGTTCATCTTAACCACTTGGTAAGTCAGTAAATTGATGGTAGATGGTAGGTAAAGCCACTCTGTCCTAAACAGTATGAGATCAATGCAAACACACAAACTAAATCAGACACAAAACAAGTAAAAATACTATTGATCGCCATCCTTTCAGTTCTTGACCCTTTTAATCAGTAAACTGACGGAGTGATCACATTATGACACTGATGATGATTAAGACAAGCATCAGTGTTTTATCAAATCACCCAAATATCTGTCAGTTATCCATATCTTTTAGAGAGGTCCTCCATGTCACACGACACTTTTGACCTGTTGAGATTGGAGTCGTAGCTGTTGAAAGACCAGTAGAACTCTGGTTACCTCTGTCTTGACTTGATTTGACTGTGCCTGCTTGTGTTCAGCTTTCCAACAGCCTTCCCCCAACAATAGCCAGGTTAGGCTCGAGTAACCATGTGACCCCGAAAGGGATACAGCAGGTTAAGAAAATGGATGGATGGATGGTCGGTTAGGTCACACACTTTAGTTCTGCTGTCACTGCCATCACACTCTTTATTTTTAACTGAATTATTCATCTATACCCTAGAGAACCGAAGAGGTCACAAAGGTCAAGTTAGAAATCTAGGCATAGAGTGAGACATGAACTTTAACTCCCACATTTAATCTTTAGTGTTGGAGCCAGATCCAGTTTAATTTATAGTTTTCAGTTATGTTGAATTTATAACTTAAAGCCATATTATATCATGAAATAGATCATTTGTGTTTTATTATGTTTCATTGATTGATTGGTTTATTTCAAGCATAGATTGTGAGAAATGTAGGACAAAACAAACAAATATTTCAAACTCCTTACAAAAATAATGAAATATGTGGATTAGAAAATAGAAAACAAACAAAAACAAAGCAAACTTATGTCACATTTGGTTCATTAAATTTAGTAATTATTAACTAAAGTCAAGTAGAGTTTGATTGGTTGTTTGAAAAGCAGTGGGAAGAAGCGAACTTTGCCACTACTTAGTTACCTCATTTTAAAGTTTTGCATAGTTATGTAATCCGGTTCTGATCAGATCAAAGGCAAGTTTTTTTTTTTTTTTTTTTTTTTTATTCCCAATAGCAAACTGAAATGCTTGTTGATTATTGATTAATCTCATAAAACATGATTTCATGATTTCAGTAAACAGTAACATAAATCATACGTCATGAAATATGTAATACTCATTGAATATAATCAAAATACATTTCATATTAATGCAGAAAAATAATCATTACACATTGAAAATCCAGTTGACAATTAACAAGAGAGTGATTATTGATTATTCTCTGAAAGAATTCCTTCATGTTTTCCTTTAACATTCACGAGTCACACAATATTTAATAACCATCGATTTTCACTAGAACACATAATTGCATTAATTTAGTAATCATTGCTACATATTTCAGATCAAGTAAAGAAAATCAATACCATATTGAACGTACAGATTTCAGTCATTATTCCTGCATATTCCATGATGTTGTTAATGAGACGGATTTCAGACGCTTCAAAACTCCTCCCTCGCAATCTGTGCTCACCTGTGGTCTTCTTAGGTGTGTTTTTACTGAGTTTTGGAGACAGTGACAAGGAGGGGGAGGAAAAGCTTTTTTGAAACGGCAAAGTGACATTCAAGACTTCCGAATGAAAACCCTTTTTTATAAATTAGAAGTCAAAGAGTATATCTTGCTAATGCAAGTTTGGACCCCCCTTCACCCATAAAAGCTATTGTAGCAGCAACATATAAGATCATCAGCATTTTATCATTTCAAAAGCATTACATTAAAGAAAATAAAGATTAAAATTGCTTTTCTTTGTATTTATTTATTAAAATCTTTGTGAATCGGGATCAGATAAAAAAATACAGTTGGAAAAAGCTTGTATTGTGACGCATGAGCATATGGCAAGCCGATTCGTCATTAAATAGATATCCTTGATATCAGGCTGTTTTAAGCCAACTAGTAATGCCAAAAGTACAACTAGTTTACTAGTGGACCATATTTTTGCTTACTAGTTAACTAGTAACACTCTCAAAAGGCCACTAGTGAACTAGTCACATGTAAATGTCCTACAAGTTTACTAGTAAGGCTCCTGTAAAGCTCACTACTTAACTAGTGTGACCAAAATATCAAACTAGTTAACTAGTGACATGCAAAGTGTGAACTAGTTGACTAGTGTGACGTAACTAGTTCGATATTTTGGTCCCACTAGTTAAGTAGTGAGCTTTACAGGAGCCTTACTGGTGAACTTGTTGGACATTAACATGTGACTAGTTCACTAGTGGCCTTTTGAGAGTGTCCCTAGTTAACTAGTAAGCAAAAATATGGTCCACTAGTGAACTAGTGCACATTTTTAGACATCACTAGTTAACTAGTAAGCCAAAACATGAACTAGTTGCGCTTTTGGCATTACTAGTTGGGCTTAAAACAGCCTGATACCAAGGATATCTATTTAATGATGAATCGGCTTGCGATAGCGCTACAATCAGGAGGCAACAACCTCCCTGCTTTGCTTCATTGTGATGCATCCCCTTGCAGACAGATAGATCCATGTACGCCTTTGCTTTCCTCGCCTGAGCTGACATCTGGATCAAAACTGTACAGCTGGAATGCTCAGATATTCCTCATCATTCTTGTTGCACCGCTAAAGTTAGGTTGGAGTTGTGAGGGCTGTAAGCTAGTGTGAGCGAGTGTAAA
The DNA here is from genome assembly GCF_002922805.2 of Oryzias melastigma. NCBI lineage: Eukaryota > Metazoa > Chordata > Actinopteri > Beloniformes > Adrianichthyidae > Oryzias > Oryzias melastigma. The sequence continues at coordinate 14,869,292 of NC_050512.1, forward strand.
CAGATGGATGACGGGAAGTAGGGGTGGGCTTTCCCCGCACCAACAGTCCCACCTACAACTGAGATGCAAATTTCTGGTAAACTTCTGCTGCTCTGCAGAAACTATGTCCTATAAAAAGACACGTATTTAGATTTTGGCGAGAAAAAAAAGTCGGTCGGAGTGAAACGTTCCCCAGCTTAACTTTTTGATTATTAATTAATCTCTTTCCTATAGAAGCTAGTAACCATGGTGAAGACAAATCAATATTCAGAAATTAAGCTGTGCTATTAGCCAACTTTGCAAACTTGCCATGACCCTATTAATAGTTTTTGGGGCCATTAAAGAAAGTAATTTCTACAGTTTGGACCATACAGACAAAAAAAACAAGTAAAAATTGTGATGCAATGTGTACATCTGTGGTTATGTCAACTTGAATGTTTATTTTTGTGTCTAAATCAAGAAGTTATATTTTATATTTATTGTACATTGTCTATGCACTTGTATTTACTTATTTGTTTGTTTGTTTTAAGATGATTACTTCAAATTACTTTACTTCAAATTACTTTGAATATGATTTTTCTTCTGGTTTACACATGATTTGCTTTGGTTTAGATCTTTTTTTTTTGTTTGTTTGTTCTTTTTATCACACAAACCTACCAACTTTTTAGTTGCTGCCTCCTTAAAAGGGTTTGAAAACATGCAAAAACAGTAAACAGGCCAACTGGTTGCACACGATCTCTGTAAAAGCTAACATTTAGCAACATCTTTCCACAACAATTACAACAATTACCTTTATACATTATATTTTTAATAATGGTTTTTCATATATTCCTTTGAGCCTAATGCTCCTACCAATAACCAGTTTGTTAGTTCCCATAGCAACCCTATTTAAAATACAACCGTGTCTATTCCCACATCTGACCTTCCCAGACAAGAGCTGTATCATCTTACTGTGAGCTTTTACAGTCACACAGACGTCTATATCCACTGACCAACTTTCAAATATGCACCAGCTAAACAAATGAGAAACTTCTCTGGGAAAATGTTAATATTCTCAAATGAAAACGCTATGAAAACACAAATATGAGCTTTGTGTTTGCCTTTGCAAGTCATATTCTGCTGAGCTGTCGACCAATCCAACATCTTCTGAACAGTCGATTCCCATTTCAGCACTTTCACATATTAACAGAGTTTCACGAAAAAGTGATAAACATGTCTTTTATAGCTTTAATAATCAATGAAACAAAAAAAGAATGCTTATGCTTGCATTACAGGTTTGCTGTTTCTTCTGTATTTATAGTCTCTAATATATTTTTATTGTTTAGTTTGTTGTGCTGGAAACTTCACACTTTAAAATATTGAAAACACAGAATAAATTTGTCTAAACGACTAAAGGACACATAAGCTAGCCACACTTTTTCTTCTTAAATTCCACAAGGAGGAGATGAAAAAAGAAATATTGAGAGGTGAGAATAATCACGCCTTAAACAGACTTTAAATATTGCCAATGCAACATATTTTATGCAGTTGTTTCCTTTTTTAGTTAAGGTGTAAATTATAAATAAGGATTTATATTTTTTTCATACCATACATCTTTTTTGCTTTTTGCAGTGTAGATATAAACAATGGATAAAAAGAAAATATTGTTATCCATCAAAATGTTTGAGTCCAGCTTTTATTTAGAGCTTTAAATAGTCCATATAATAAATAATTATAATGTACACTGTAAGTATCTCTAATATTTTAGACTGCTATCAAAACATGCAATTGTTGTTGGGTTTTTTTTTTTTTTTTTCAAAAAATATCAGTGGATGCAGTTTGTTTTCCAAGATAACTGAGCCACAGTTTAGTTGTGGCAGTTTCAAGACAAGTACAACGAAGTATGCATTAAAGTTGATTCAAAAGCTACAAATGTAATAATTTCTTCAAGTAAAACAAAATAAAATGGTTGCCTTGATACACAGGGGTTTGGATTCCATGAGTTTATGAATGAGTTATTAACTATCAAGAACTAAAAAGTTTTTTTTGTTTCTGAAATACCAGTTATATGAAGAAACCTTTGGACACAGATGTGTTGTAACCTTTTTAAAGAACTTTGATGAGTTTAGTTTAGAAACAGAGTAAGACAAATTAACAGGGTTTTGATCTGGTCCGATACTCACTAGTATGTTTTTTTCTGAGTCACAGGGGTAAGCTAAAATCCATCTGACTCAATTTGACATAAATGAAAGAGTTTGGGAAATACTGATACCTAAACTCTTAGTCTATTTCACTTAAAAGGCCCATATCATGCTATTCTTGGTGTCAGCTACATTCAGGTATATGATAAGGGGTAGGGTTTTAGAGAAATGCTCGGAGATAAATGGTGCAAAATACCACGTTGGGGTTGTTTTTGCAGGGAATCAACCCTATAATACGCTAAAAAGCTCAAAAAAGTTGATCTTGCATGATAAAGGCGCTTTTGAAGCTAAAATTATGGGATGTTTGTGAGTCAGATCTGTCAGTTGTCAAAAGTCAAATTTTAAATATGAACATGTTTTACATATTTTAGTTAAGTTGGAGCTTTACTTTCTATATTTTAAGGAAAGTGAATCTTTTTTTTTCTGGACCTAAACTTGCTCTGCTATGAGCCTTATTTAAGTGGTTGTGCAACATATGCAAGATTACACAAGAGGGGTGGTTTTTAATTAAATCAAGGTCAGGGTATGGTCATGAGTTAATTATCTCCATAGAGGGAAAGCATGTATGTCAATTTTTTTGAACTTGTTGCAACCCACTGAAAAATTTGAAAGCAATGAGCAGTAATGACAGCTTTCCTGACTTTTTTATGTTTGCAGTTTCTGTCCAAGGAAAATGTACACTGCCTTTAAACATTTTAAATCATGGAGGGAATTTTTCAAATAGTGAAAAAGGCCTCGATCAAAAACAAAGTGAAATTTGAAGTAAAATTAAATATTAGAATTATGAAAAAAAACTTGAATGTCTTAAAAAGTTGGAGAACCTTCATACATTTTTCATTCAAAAATTGGATTTAAAAAGTTTTAAAAAATATATATTTTTAAAAGAAAATTGTGTTTTTGTAGGAATATGTCTTTGTAGCAAACAAACTGTAACGACAAACTGTTTTCTTTATAAATGTAAGTTGTTTTAAAGAAAACTTTCTGAAAAATATATGTTTACTGGTGATGATTCAAAGTGGTTTACAGAAAAAGACAAACATAACAACAAAAAATAGCTATCACAAAAGCAAAATCTCACAAAAAAGAACTTCAAGTAGAGCACCTTCAGCTGTCTTACAATCGGCTAAATATGAGAGGGGGTTTATCTAATATCAGCAAAATTATATTTCTCCATTGTGAAATAAAATAAACAAAATAATTGTAGTAAGACATATTATTTCTGCTTATTAGTTGGCCAAGAAGAGGCATGTAGATTGAATAAAAGTAGTCTCTGGATTGACCCCTGTGGAACCCCACAAGGCCATGCGGTTTGTGTAACCCCCCCCATGTTCCAAAAAGGAATTGCGAAAGAAGAAGCCCAAATCTCGTAGACTTCTATAGAAAAATAAATAGATATTTCTCAGTCTTCATATTTGTCAGAATAACCATTCTTACTCTGATGCATGTTTTAACATCTTGCAAAAATATATATATCTTTTCATATTTCTTCTTTCTTCTTGGAAAGCCACACCCCTCCTACTGAAAGTGGAGTCAGACAGAATGTGTCAATCACGTGTCACCTTTAAGAGGGGCTTGAATCATTTTTTTGAGTGTACTTTTACTGAGGTATCTGATTGGCCAGTTTATAACTTGAATAACGTGATAAAGAAAACATATCCAGAACATGTCAAGAAGAGACACCATCAGACTGATTCGGACCAATCACTGCTTATTGACGTTGTCTGGTTTCAACATTAAATCATGACATTTTGGTGACTACTTGACTTAATTTAGGTGGAGACATTTTCTAAGAGTGACGTCACACTTGATCAATCCAGGTCTTTTATGTTTGAGACACAGATAACTAATTTTAACAACAAATTTCCTGTCCTCAAGTCTTAAATTCCAGACCCCTATTGATGATCTAACAAAACTAACAGAGATTTTTCCTGTATCTGTACTCATGTGAATCATTTGTGACCTTGATGAGAGTAATCTCATTTATGTGATGGGTAGCAAAGCTTCAAAATTTACCAAAACCTTTTTGTAGCACGAGCAAAGCGAATGCCAAAAAACTTTAACAACTTTTTTTTACCCCCAAAAAGCTTCAGGGTGATGGAAATGGGCCAGTATAGTTGTTCATTTGCTGTTTGCATCCAGACTGCTCTTCTTTAGGAGAAGCTTGAAGAGTTTTTGGACCCATCCCAGACTGTGGTGAGAGGTTAACCAAACGAGTGAGTTGTGGTAACAAACTGCTCAGCACAGATTTTTAGGAATCTGGTGGGAATCACTTCGAGGAAACATGCGTAGGAACTCCGACTGGAGATGGTTTCTTGGATGGATTTGTCAGTAACAGGTGTGAAGTGTGTCACCTCCAAGTGTTTCTTTGGCTGCACAGTTGTCATCTGTGTTGTGTGGAGTTAATTACTCGTCTATTATGCAGAGCTATTTCAATATAAAATGTTAAATAAACTAAAAGCTAAGTCGAACTCACCCACAAGTTATCTTTTAGATGATAGAATGCACACTAATTTTAACAAGTAAAACATGCTCAAATTTAGCCTTAATTTGTTTAAAGGATAAAAGAGGAGAAAATATGGCTCAGAACTATTAACAGTAAACAAAAGACCATTCAGGGGAGGGGTTGTTCTTAGACAGGTCTATCAGGGCTTCATGAAGATCCTAAAGGTGCTGGCAGTTTGGATGTCACTTAATGTGAAAAAAAGTTGCAAACTAAATCTAAACTGCAAACTATTTGATTCTTGCAAATATTTAAAACCTTGTTAGGTATTCAAAATATTTTGAGAAAAGTGAAACACCGGATGAATTAACACAAACTATATAATTTGTAACAGTTAGAAATATTAGTGTTATTAAATAACATTTTTGACTTGAGTAAACCATGAACTTAAAAGTTTAATTTGATGAAACCTGATATTTTTAACTGCAACAAATTGCAGAACTTTTTTTAATAGATTGAATGTTTTGCATTTTTCAATGAGTTACTTTAACTTATTTGTTGCTCTACACATTTCTGAGCTTTTCTCAAAATCAGCACCAACATGTTTTTTTGTCTCATTAAAAGCTAGGATCTAGAAATAAGAAAATTATTATCAAGATGAGTCTAAATCGTTTTGTTCCATACTCTTAACAATATAAACTTGATTCAAGAATTAAAAAAACTCAAATTGGATTCTAATTTCTGGTTAAGGATGTTATTTCAAAGTTTAATAAATGTAGAAAAGTTAGACTGGTACTCATTGTTTTGACAAAAAAATAGATCTATGTTTTGAGAATAAATTTAGATTTTATGACGAATTATCTGGGCCAACATCTGAGAACATATTTTCATATTTTGTTCTAAAATGAGTCATTTCCACTCATTACACTAGTTTTACATCACTACAATCAAACTGAATTTCAACTAAGTGCACAAAGACTCAAAAGGTACAAACTATTTGCTTAGAATCAGTAAATAATACCTATTGGGCTGCTTGACATTAATTTCTAAATAATTCTACATAATAGTTGGCTTTTTTTCAGCCTGGTTGTCCCTTTTGAATGCTTGTTTGGAACTGCATGTTTGCAGATTTTTAAGTCTCATAAGATTTCCTGCTAACTAAAAACGACTTTTTGCATCTAAAGATCGTTTTAATACTTTTAGATGATTTTCTTCCTAAAAACAGTGTCCTTTTCCTATTTTTAGGCTACCTCATGCAGTTAAATTGTTACACCACATTTCCTAAATTGAACTGAAACAACCCAAAATATATGCAAATCTGAAATCTTGGCATATTTTGTCAATGGACCTTGAAATAACAGAGATTTTAAAATACCAGGGAACAAATTAAATTGAGCAACTGTTTAAGCAAAGAGAATATTTGTAGTAGGAGAACACACAGTAGAGTAGAAAGAAAGGATCACATATCCCGTTTAGGCCCCAAGCCATCAGATACTTCACCACTGTAGACGTCATTAATACAAGACATGAATCCCACTGAGCAGAAACTCTTGATGGGTCTGATAAAATCCATCCTTACCGTCAAAAACTCCCTGTGTAATTAGACACAGGATGGGGACGGTGTCTTCTGCTGGGCTGACGAGTGTTTTGCTTTAGAGTTAACATGCTCCAATTCACCTGTCCCCATGAGGCACAGCATGCACCTCTCTTTTATGCGGTTGGCATTTTCAGCTTCTTGAGCTGTCAACTATGTGTCTAAAGCGGAGAGGAAGTTTGCTTCTAATCGGAGTGATTTGAATTGACCCCTATCCCCGCTAATTTGAACTCTTACAGTATTTTGAGGGTCATTTGATCATAATATACGAGTTTAATGGTAGGGCTTGAAAAGGTAGAGACACTTGAATGGAGTCTTTCTAGCTGTTTACCAACGAGTGAGCCAATTCCTAACAATTTTGTGTCAGCCACGTCCCGCTGTCGCCGTCTGAAAAAGCCGTGGAGCAAAGCCACATTTCACCGCACACGATGTGTTCAACAGGAACACCATTATGCTCAGCAGACCTGGTGGAAACCGTGTCAGTGTGCGAGGCAAAGATTTAGTGGAAGCTTGGTTCCTTTTGCTTTCACTAAAGCAGCCCCTCATTCACGGGCACTTAACAGGCAGATCAGGGAGGTGGGCAGTGTTGCTCGGTTGGCTCCGACTAATTTAACTGCTGCTGCCTGGCTTGGGTAATGGCTACAGGCTGGCATAAAGAATCCAGGCGAGCAGTGAAGTGAAACCACTCTAAAGAGTACAATCGGAACCCATACGTGCAGGCTGTGATGCAGCCACATGAAACTACAGAATGTGACTGACAACTTCAGAGATTAAACTGATTATTTGGTACTGAAGTAAACCAAAGTCTACAAGTTAGTGCAGTGAGATATTGGGAGTGTAATGTAAATAAGACTATGATTTATTGACTCCAGTATTGGAGATGAATGGCACATTTACACTGTTCTTTCTTGTAAGTTTAATAATGGATATAATCAGTGAGCTGAGGTGATCTCATCTAATCTGAGCGAAGAATAAAAGTCATTGATCATGTCTGGTGGAATTAAAACAAAAAAATCTTAAACATATGTTGCCTGTTTTCCATTATGTTTAAAAACTATTTTTTGGGGGGGTAGTTTTTGCACAAATGTCAATAAACAATAACAAATCAGAGGTAGGTAAACTTATAAATGTAATGCAATACTCACGGGGAGTGGAGATATTAACACCAGGAAATGTCAATAAGTCATAAAATCAGTTTCAAAGTTTGCATGGTTTGATTTATTGGCTGCTGTGTTGCTTTAGAAAAAAAAAAAAAGTTTATTGAAAACATTAACCATGATATGATCTTTTGCTCTGAGTTGAATATTATATAAATGCATTTGAAAGACATGCTACTTTATAAAAAAAATAACTTGGAGGCATATTTAAAATAAACATGTCTCCTGATTACCATTATTATCATTGATTGTTTTATATGGGACAGCTGGAGGTGTAATGAGTTTCATCTAGTTTAGGTCTTTAGGAAAGACCCTTCATGCTAGGGGTGTAGGGAAAATCGATTCAGCAATATATTGTGATTTTTTATTTGGTGATACTTGTATAGATTTAAAATGCTGACAAGGTGATATTAATAAGCTACATTCAGCAATGTTGGAAATAAATAGCATTTTAAGTCCTCAATTATAATTTTTTTGGCACATTTACAAAGTTTTTTTCTTTTTGTCTTGCACTGAAAAATATTTTGTTGTGGACATCAGACAATATTGGCTGTTCCCATTTAGAGCAAACATTTTTTTGAATTTACCAAAAGAAAGGACCCATGAATTTGCTTGGATAAAAGCAACTTGTATTTAAGATACAGTAGGGCTTAGCGCTGTGATCATTAATTTAAAAAATAATTATACCATTGTATTACCATGAAAAAAGTAAAAATATTGTTTTGGTTCAGCCATGGGATATATCAGGATAAGTATCGTATTGCCAGACTTTCGCCAATACACACCTCTACTTAATGGTGCTGCCTAAAAATCTGGGCCTCTCCATGCCGGTCCCCAGTCTGGATAAAATACAAAGTTGTGTCTGAAAGAATCAGATGGAAAAATCTCTGCCAAACCAAATGTGCAAATCAACGGAAGCTGAGCTCAGCCTCAATCAAGTCACTTTATAAACCTATAACACTGATTTATACGACTGTTAAATACATTTTCCCCTGGGATTTGTTTAAATGTATTAAATCAGTGGCATTAAATAAAATGAACATAATTATCTAAAAGTTATTAAAAATTATTTCAATACAGAACTAGTGAATTCGTCTTAATTAGGCAGCAAAGTGAGGACTCTCCATCCTTAGAGTGGAGTGGGAATTCTACTCCACCTAGTGGGGACAGTCGGTACTGCCAGTCACCTCATCAGAAAGGACTCCCTGAGCCTGCATGTAGGTCGTTTAAACTCCAGTTGTTAAGTATGCAACGTGCACGTGCGTGGATTTTTTTGGATTGGTAGAAAGGCAGTGTAATATAAAACATATGGAATATCTAGTAATAAATAATACTGATCATGCATAAAAAACTAAAGGGGGAAATGTTCTGCAGGTTATGTGATATAGCAGTCTGAAAAGTCACCTGAGTTTTTTTTTTTTTTAAACAGTGCCCTATTTCCAGGCTGCTCCGTCTACCTGATCGTAGGGGCCCCTCCCTCCCCCTTCCCTCCCTCCCTCCTCCTCCTCGGAGTTTGTGTTGCACTCGTTGCAGTAGGAGGGTCCATGTGCACAGAATGACGTCGCTCTGACTGCAACTCCGACCGACTCCTCCGATTGTTTTTTTTATTTCTCCTTTTATTTATTTATTTTTTTAAATTATTCTTTTTTTAAATGCAGGGACCCAGACTCGTTAATCTGCTAAATTACGGCCATCATGTGAGATGAAGTGCTGCGGTCGCCCGACCCGCCGCTGCCTTCCGTTCGTCCTGTCAGGAGCAGCGGCTCGCTGTGGAGGATTACCAGCGCTCATACGCAGCAGACTTCTCCACTGAATAGCTGTCAAACTGAGAACTATGTGCTGGAAACAGCAGGCAGAGCACGTTTGTTGATGCACATTGACTTTGCTCCGCGTGTTCTTTTATTTTCCCCCCTTTTCTCCCGGATTATCGCTGCCCAGCAACACAGCCACCTGACAGCTCTAAATGTCGTAATTAAGGTAAGCAGCGACGGAGCGTACTGTTTGATATTTTGTTGTCACTTTCTTTGTACTGGTTTATTAAAAAAAATATATTTAACGTTAAAGGCAAACTTAGCACTTTTAAGTTAGTGACGTCCCGGAGCAGTTTATTGTGGCGAAACCCATCCGATAACTTTCATCCGGGACCGTTATCCTTATGTTCTTCAGATTAAAAAAACTTGCCGAAAACTTTATGTGGCAACAATAAATATTTATATGTTGTGTTTTTTCTATTTTTTATGGTGAAAATTGTCATACATGTCAACAGCTGCGGGGTGTTAAAAACACGAGTGTGGAAAAAAATGTATTTTCACGTCTATTTGTCAAAGTTCCCCTTTCCGTCCTGAAATGTCGTAAATATACGCCAAAAATTACTTCATTTTCACTTAAATAAAAGAAAAAAATGCTTATTTTTTTACGTTTTACTTAGATGGGAGCTTTGCGCAAACTGGCCATAACCTGATTTGTTAGTTAATAATTATTGAAGCGAAACATTTACTTTATAAATATTTAAAAATAAATGTTTTTAGCAAGTATGCATCATATATTTCAAAATTTGGGTTAAAAGTGGACTATTTTGGTTCCAGCTGTGAGCCTCAAGGTGTGCACCTTAGCACGCGGAGGAGACTGTGACGTATCACCATAAAGCTGCGCCTCGCGCGCGCAACAGGTCGGTCTGTGGTCTGTTTCATATCCGTCCGCGTTTTGCATCTTTTGGATCATCAAGTTAAAGTCGCGCTAGTGTCTTAAACAGTATTTGAAGTTGTGTCGCAGCTATGTTGTGGTCGCAGGAGCAATAACTATTGAGTGACAGCTTTCGGGCCAATCAGGGAGTGCTCTGACGAATCTGATGGATCTGTGAAGGCGCTGTCCAATGGCGGCGCAGGAGGGGTAGGAATTTAAACCAAAAAGCACGCGCGACGTCACGCACACGGTTTAACCCTTAAAATGCAGTTGACTTTATATTAGTACTTTAAAAAAATGTAAATTTAAAGGACAATTGACAGTTTTTCTTGGATCCCATTTTGTACTTCAGTAAAGAACAGTGTCACTCAGGAAGAGGGTAAAAGTTAATGGTAAAAACTACAGAATAACACAAAAAATAAAATTGAAATCAATCAATAAAAAAAAAAACAATTGTAATGTTTTAATGCAATTATAGAATATTCTTAAATAAAATAATTTCCTTGTCTTAAGACTTAAAGATTCACTCCAATGAAAATTCAGTTTTTATTTTATTTTACTTTTTAAAATTCTATTTATTTTTACGTAACCTGTCCAAGCTGAGCAAACAGTGATGATCCGAAGGACTCTTATGTTGGACAGAATTTACTGTTACAATAGAGGATTATGAATCTTCTGACTTTAAACTGCATTTCTGAGACCAGATAAAACACATGGTTTGTAAAACCTCGGGTTTGTGATGAAGCAACTGACATAGGCGGGCCAAAGTCTCCCTGCTCCGCTTCACCTCTTCCTCCATCATGTACATCTTTGTTTTCCTCGTCGTCCAAGCTGGTATCTGGCACAAAACTGTACGGCTGCATAGCTCCGATATTTCTCCTCATTTTTTATTGTGTTGCTAATGTTAGCTTGTGGTTATAAGCTTGCATGGGAGCTCTCAGCAACAGGGAGGGGAAGGGGGCGGATCTGCTCCGCCCCAACAGACCTGCCCACAACGCAAAGTCCAATATATAATAAACTTCTACCAGTGTGTAGAAAGAATGTCTTAAAAAACAATTCAGGCTCTTTGGCTAAAAAGTGCATAACCATCATTATAAGACTACTGGGAATGATTTCACAATAGAAGAAAAGTATAGTTGGAGTGGGACTTTTAAGGTGCAACGATAAGTTAGAACAAAGGAGGAACGCTCATTGTTGAATCTAACCACCATGCCAATATTTCTGCATTCCTCTGTAAATCTGCGAGTGTAACGAACATACAAATATAAGGACATTGATTGATGCAGCCTACTGTAGATAAACATGCCCGTTTTTCATCATTGAATAGGACATAGTCCAGTAAAACTGATCTTATGAGTGTATTTTCAAAATAAAATCCTTTAAGGAGTACTTAAACGCCTTGGTTATTTAAAAAAAAATAACAGTTTGTCCTGCAATCCAGAGTGCATTTACAGCGCTTACAGTGATTTTGAGAGGTACACTGTGCTCTGTCAAAATGTCTTTGTTTTTTTTATTTGTCTTTTTTTTTACGAGTTACAAATAAGTTCAGGTGTTATTGTAAATATGCTAACCTGTTGCGGTGGCTGACTCGTTTTTTTACACGTTACTATCAAAACTGGGAGTTAGTCACAGTAATATTTGTTATAGTGGTATCAGTTTTTTTGTTGTAGATAAAGTTAGAAGTTACACATATTGTGGATATGTTAACATGTAGCGTTTTACAAACAAGTTCTAGACTTACTGTGAACGACGTTAATAAAGTTTGACTGACAAACTTATGCCGGACTCTTTTCTTTCACTCAATGCGCCCTGTAGTTCACCTTATATATATTTGTTCAAAAATAGCCTATTCATTGACGGTGCGCCTTGTATTCCGGTGCACTCTACAGTGCGCACCCCCGTCTGTAATCAATCCAACAAAACTTCATTAAGCATAACTGTCTTATCCTTTATATATTTTTTTATAATTTCTTATATTATATATTTGATTAGAAGTGGCAGCTAAACATTAAGTCATATATCAACATTGAGTCAAATTATTAAAATCAAAGTAATAAATTTGCATGTGAACTAAAGTGTATTCTGTCCAGCAGTGAGAGAAGCTTAAGTCCAAAATGAAATCCCCAGATGATGCACATATTTTAAGTACCAAAAGATGGCACCTTTTTACAAAACATAGTTTTTATTTGATTAAATCATGTCATTTCTACACAAAGCAACTTTATCTTTATCAGTTCACTTGATACTTTATTACCCTATTTAGATCTATTTTCCTCCTCACTTACATTCAATAAGCTTTTGTTCAATTTTTTTCCAGGTGAATCAATGATCCAGCAATGGAGGCCAAAAGATACCAAAGCTTCTTTGATGGAGACGATACAGAGAACAAATGGTCTCAGGTCCCCAGTGATATGGAGTACTGCTGCAACACTGAGGATTCCAGTCTGACGAGCAGTGAAATCTTGATGGACATGGTCAATGTCAGCTGCTCTGCTGGAAGCCCCACTGCCGACAGCAAAGACAACAACTCTAGCAAACAGGAGCAGCCAACGCTTCAGCTCGGCAGAAACCAGCCATTTGTCCTCCCACATTTCAACAACTCCCTGCATGGTCATAAGCAGGAAATGGACTCCAAGGAGCTTTCCAAGACTGTGGCTGAGTCTATGGGCTTGTACATGAACGCTGCCAGGGAGGCTGACTATGCTTTTAGCCAGCAAGGAGGCAACGCAAGTCCTGGGAAGCTTTATCCAGTTTGTGGACAGCCTCCAGAGGATAAGCAGTGTGGCTCCACAAAGAGCCCTAAGTTGAAGCCATTCAATTTTCAACACCCTAGCACCACTCCTAGAGAATGCTCCACTGTGGCTCCAGTTAGCTCTGCATCCATATTGGCCTCCTCTCTGTCCTGCAGTCCTAAGACCTCTAGCTCTATGTCCAGTCCTGGAGGGAGTAACAATATGGTGTCATCTACCACTAGTCCTTCCACATGTTTTGGACCACAGTGCTCGGCCGTCAGTAGTCCTGTCAGCCAGACCTCATGTGCTGGAACTCTAGTCAACATCAAGCGTAGGAATTCCGTCACATGTAGCCCTGTAGAGTCCTGCGCGGTTGGCTCACCCCCTCTTACAAGCCCACTAAATGTCATGAGGTCCCCCATGTCCAGCCCGCAGAGCATGAGCAGTGTGAGGTCCCCTCCATCCTGCAGCACTACATGTAACATTAGGTCATCTGTGTCGAGCCCCACTGGTGGCAGCTGTACAGGTACCTCCAACAACTGCTGCTCTGTAAGACCCTCAAACTCTAGTCCAACTACAGGGGGCGGCTTGGCTGTCAGTAGCCCACAAAATCCTTCCTCTGGTGGGTTTTCTGAATCCAGTCCTGCTGGTGGGCTGGGTTTGGTGCAGAATGATAGCAGCAGCCCAGAGGTGCCAGGGCTGACCAGAGACACGGACTTTAAGAACTTTGAGTTCCCTAAAGTTGAGATGGTAGGTGGGGAAGTGTTCAGCGTCGGCTTAGATCAGATGGGCATGGTTAAGTACATCAAAAACGAGCCCGAAAGCGACTTCAGGAGCATGTGTTTAGGCAGCTCCAAATGTAATGCAAGTAGCACACCGTATATTACACAGATTAAGAGTGAACCAAACAAAGGGGAAGGATGTATGAATCAACAGTCCTACGATGAGCAATCGCCATCCATTGATCTCTTCCCTACGTCTGATACCACATATCTCTCCTTGAGGAATAACATCGATGAATACAATCTCTCTGGGATTTTAGGACCCCCTGTGTCCTCAATGAATGGAAGCTACGAGCCTGACATGTTCTCCAGCAACGTCCTGTCGAAAGGGGTTAAGCAAGAGTCAACTGATGGCAGCTATTTCCAAGAGAACAACACCATGCCCACATCCGCCATTGTTGGAGTTAATTCTACCGGACACTCGTTCCATTACCAGATTGGAGCCCAAGGAACGATGTCATTCACTCGGCATGATGTGAGGGACCAGTCCAACCCTTTGTTGAATCTAATTTCACCTGTAACGGCGTTGATGGAGTCGTGGAAATCTCGACCAGGCATGCCACACGGGTCACTTTCAGCCAGAGGTGAAGGATATCCAGGTCAAAACTGCATTGGTGACAACATGTCGAGGTAAGAGAACAAATAAAACATGTCTCAAGATGCTAAAGACCTACATCTGCTGGGTGAATGCCTTTCGCTTTATTAAAAAAAGAAAAGCCCGTCCCTAGCTGCATGCATTTAGAGAATCCTATACAGAGGGCTGATTTGTCATGGTCAGATCCATACTGTACAGACATGTCTGTGTTTATCTTGGCAAGAGCAAATAACAACAAGAGCAGAAGTTCTTGGAAGGACAAAGGGATGCTGGCTGTTTGCAAATTTACAAGGAGCCATGTCATATTTACAGTAGCGTGTCATCACAGGATCCTCTCTGTTGATGCTGCACTGTTGTCTGTTGTAATGTTCAAGGTTTTTAACCTATGCAAGTTAAAAACAACATTTTTAGAGGAGGCACCTTTCATCATTTGAATAAAACTATTATGAGCTCTTGGGGTTTGGAAAGCTTACTGATATATAAATAATTATTCAAATGTTTTTGTTTGTACAAGTAACTTACTGAAGCAGACAGTTATTTTTTTTTTTTTTTTGGGGGGGGGGGGCAAACAAGACCACAGGAAATAAGTTTGTGGTTTGATGCCAATCCGGCAAAAGAAGGACCACGAATCCTTTATTTTATTAAACTTTTATTCTAAAGTTATGTAGAAGTTTGGAAAAAGACTACAAATGAAACAAAAATTTGTGTCTTAAAGGGGATAGTGTTATAATATGCAGAAATATAGATATGTTCTGCTTGTAAAATAAGCTTTTCTAGTTAAAGCAGCCCATATTTTTGACCTGTTAGGGTGCAAAATTTACTTTTCATCATGTGAATTCTATTAGTATAGCTCAATAACATGAGCGAAAAAAATAAATAAAATAAAATTACTACCAGATAAATTAATTTTATAGACATGTGTGCCTACGCTAGGATGTTGTGTGTCGCTTTAACTGAGGCTCGACCGTGACGAGTCCAAAATGAGTTTGCAGCTGTGATTTTGCAAAGAAGCATAAAATAGAGCTTTGTCAAGGGAGAACTTTTTTTCCTTGCAAATCTCCCATGTTCAGTTGACCAGTTTTAATTTTCTTCTGCTCAGTTGCTGTCATGTGGGATATAAGTTTTAAATTGAGGGGCTCGCAAAAGTCAGTTTTGCCCAGTGTTTGATCACTGCATGCACCGTTTGGGGATGAACATGGTGCTGCAGCCAGAAGATGCATCACTTAACTTCTTTTGCTTCTTTTTGGTTGTTTTCATTAACTTTATATAATAGCATCACTTTTTGAAGACTTTATATATCAGCGTTTTGTGAATAAACTAGGCACAATTAACAATAAGGATTCACAGAATATTAAAATTAGGTCTTTATTTTTATTTTTTGCATCTTAAAAGCACATAGAAAGGATTTTTCATCCTTAGATATTGTCTTTTCTATCACAAAAACATGTTATAGACTCAGTTCTGTGTTTCTGCTCCTTGGTATCTGCATCTGTTTATTTATACTGCAACTCATCTTATTGTGGGTTTTCTATTCTCTCAGTTTGACGTTTTCATACAGCTTTATACGTGCGGTACAGTGCACACTTGTCTAGAGAGTAGCTACTTCATTTGTGTTTGTGCATGTGCTATAACAAGGCTTGCAGCTCTGTGGAGACTGATACAGCCCTGTTACCTTGGAGGCGACCCATATGGCAGGAGCCAAAGCGATGTTGACGGGATCGCTGCCACCTTGGTCCTAATGAGATCCTGCTTAGCCCTTATATCAGACAGGATGACAGAAAGAGGTGGGCCTCATGGCAGCCAGCCAACCAGACTCAAAATCAGACAGAACGAGAAATATAGATGCAGTACAATCACACAAACCCTATGTGGTACACACACATTATCTACCCAAAAAAGCTTGAATAAAAAACGGACAAACTCAATGAATTTCAAAAGTAAAACTTCTAAAGTATTTTCCGTTCGCCTTACAACAATATCGGAAAAACAGATTTAATTTTAACCAGGCATCACCTACAGCTAAATGTTTTCATAATTTCAAAGTGAAGGATAAACATAAGCATAAGAGATGGTTAGAGGATACTTGACTTGTCAGTATTTTTTTTTTTTAATAAATAAAAAAAATTATCTTAGAGTCATGAGGATGGGAGACCACACAGTGGTAACTTGTTTTGTTGCATATGAATGGATATTCTGACATTTCGGGAAGAAATAGCTGCTGTGTGTGTAGTGTGAGAAATAAAGAGCGACTGTTACCATGTCCAAAGTCCAGGGTCTGCCATGCTATTGAGTTTCATCAATGCCCTTGATCAAGATGATGCACACATCTGTGATGAAAACATTCATCTCCTAACTCTGCAGTCGTACGGCGCCCTTGTTGAAGCGTCAAAAGCTACACTTGATGTGGATCTAAGAAACATATCGACATTTTAGAAACAGTTCATGTAGGGTTGTTTAATGCTGTTGTAGTGCAAACATTACCATCATTTTAATTATAAGCACTACTTTTGCTTTTTGAGTCTGTCCGTGGTCTGTATCCAGAGTGGCTCCACACTCTTGTTGCACTAGCTCTATTTATGTCTCTCTACTGTTTGCTGCAATTGGAGAGATTTATTTTCTGCCTGACTGATTTTTTGGTCTTGCTTTTGGTGATGTTTAGAGAAATAAAACGGTCAATTAAGGCATTAAAAAGACAAATAATGAATAGAATAACTGTGACATGAAAAGAGGATCACAAAAGTGTAAAACAAGAGCAAATTGTAGAACAAAGAAGTTGAAATTACTCCTTTTCTCTTTCTCATGTGGCATGTGGGAAGGCTAAATAATAATAATAGTAATAATGATTATAATGGATTGGATTTTTCTGCCCTTTTCCTGACACTCAAGGTGCTTACAACTTGTATCGCATTATTCATTTACTCGTCATATATACTTGGTGCCCCTATATGGCAGACTGACTGAGGCATGGCTGCCAGTACATGCCAACGCCTTCTCTGACCATCACAGAGACGCACACCAGTGGACCCATACTGGAGGCAGGGAGAGGGAGTGTCTTCCCAAAGAACACAACAACAGCTGACTGGTGGGAGCTGGGTTCGAACCGCCGACCTGCTCAACCACCTGAGCCACTGCTGCCCCTAAAACCAACACTTACCAAATATAGCATTGGTTTTTCAATTGAACAATTATTACCTGAATTAGGTGATTATTCTAGAATTGCTGTTTAGTTTTCATTCATAAGTTGGATGATTTGCCAATCTCTAGTACCTGCCATTAAGTTTCCCGAAATATTCAATTTAATGTTGACCACTGAGCAAACAGAAAATATGAAACACCTAAAATAATCTCAACTTCCCCAAAACAACTGTCAATTTTAAATAAATTGTGTGAGTATATTCCGACACAAAACAGCTACATTTTCTTGAGGATTTCTTCATTTTTACCTGACAAAATTTCACAATTTTCTTAAATAGCTCAAATAATTTTCGAGGTACCTTGGGACGGAAAATGCACAGAATCTTACTTGCATATTTGTGTGACAGAAGACAAATATGCAAGAAAAACTGCCAGATTCTGGCTGCTTACTCGCACTCCGCTGTTCTGAACAGTTTCAGTGATACTGTTTAGCCCTACTTCAATCCAAGAGGGTTTTATTCACTATAAGAGACTCAGATGATGCTTCTAAGGAGCATGCTCATGCCCATCTGCTGTGATCCAACGTTTTACTTTTGTAGAGTTGGCAGAATCATGTTTTATCAACATTTTTAAACCATCAGAATTTCTACACTTTTGAAGTTTACGTCTGTAAGAGTTGCATCATGTGGCACCATTACTGTTGATGACGCAAGCAAAGTGATTCATCTCACGAGTGACAGCAAACTGCCACCTAACCTCTGCATAATCCAATACTTTAACTCATTGTGGAAATAAAATAGAAACTTTTAATGCAAATAGGTACAGTATATAAAGCGTTGTATGTTTTCACCCCAGTATCTCTACCAGTCTTTCAGACCAAAGTGGTATAAGAGTTTGTAGAATATGGGAGGAGACAGATTTTACAAACCTGCATGACTGATCCCACTGCTTATAGGTTACAGATGGTGTTATACAGTCAGTTTGACTGCTCAGAAATGGATCAACTCTCCAGGCACTTGACTTTTAGCTATGAATCTGTCAGAATGACTGAATCTACTCAAAGTTTCTATATATTTGGATTTGGAGGCATTGAGCTTATCAGCTGCTGTCGGTGCAACAAATATCATCAGTGCAATTTAAAGCAACCCTAACACTAAAGTAAAAGACATTTCTCTAGTCTTAGGAAATGTTATCAACTGGTGCACATCCACTTGGAAGCCATCAACAATGCAGATGTAAAACAGAAATATACCCTTCCTTTTGGCACAGACGAGCCCCTGTTTTCATTAATACATTTTGGATTATCTTTGGCTTGTGAATGTTATGAAGCAAAACTAATATATTTTTTGTACATATTTTTCCTTTTCTCACCTTCCAGGTGATTCTTTTAGAATGAACAAGTTCAAACTTTATAATCCACAGAAAAATGACACCATTGCTTTAGCTTTATGTTGGATTGTTTATTTCCATCACCAAAGAAACCAAGTAAGAAAGAAAATCTCTATCAAAAAGTTTGTGACTTACGTGGTTCAGGCATAGGAAGAACATACTTGAAAGAAATGTTAATAACTCGGGTGAGAGCCAGTAAACCTGTTTTGTTTTTGTTTCCATTTCCTTGAAGAACATCCTTCGTTCCATGTTCAAACAAAGGTCTTAATCATTAAAGGTGCTGCAAAGACAGTCACTGTCTTAGACTGCAAGTAAAAGTCCTTCAGGACCCTCTGAAGTGGGCTTCGTCGTCCTGCTGAAGTATGCTTTGTCTCCTTGAGTTGAAGCTTAAGATTCCATCAACTGCAAGTTTATTCTTGTTGGGGAAAATGTCGGCAGCCCTTTGAGATCATGCTCTTTGATCTTCAAGCTGCTCTTTTTCCAATGACAGACCACAGTGACACCAATCTCGTTTACATGCATGCAAAATATCCAACCATTATCCTTTTTCAGTAAGTACCTAATTATTAAGTGACCATATGAACAGAATGATCTGATATCCGATGAGTGCTGTTGAGATGTTTGATCAAAATATGAAGATTTATTTGTGCAAAAAGGCTAAATTTACCACCATGTGTCCATGTTTATCTGATTCTCTTTGTAGTTTTAGATGTGTGCACGTGTAACTGAAAATGAGGGAACTGGAAGTGAGGATTCAAGACCTCCTTGCATTCCAAAATGAAGATCTACAACTGTATGCTGTTCATTTTATAGACATATTAGTCCCCATCTCAGCAAAGCTAAGACTATATTCACCATTACCAAGAAATTTATTGGAAGTTTGAAACGTAGTCATTATTTACGCTCAAATAAATTGAATAATGTACTGAATATGATCACATTGCTGAAGTTAATTTACAAATATTTGATTACTACCAGTTATCATTTTTTTTTTGCATGTAAACAGTCAGTAACTCAACTCAACAGCACCCTAAGAGACTTTACTGAGTGTTTTTTCTACTAATCCTATACTTCGCTGTCTTCCAACAATAATTTGAATTCAAGTATCTCAACAAATGCTCAGATGAAGATGAAGTTGTGGAGTGTCAAAGCGATGAACAGTGGCTGAGTACAAAATACCTATGAATCAGTTCAGATTCTAAGCTTGAACATGAAGACAAAAGTGTAATAAAGAAATGTGGAACAAATCAAAGACTATTCACTTGTGGTTTAGAAAGGGGATTTACATTTAATCAGTACTCATGGAGTAGAATAGTAGTTTCTAAATGTAGTCATCTGTACATCAGAAGTGGTGTCTTGAACAGGCAACACGTTTTAGGTTTGTTGCATCAAGATGCAATTAAGAGGGTTATTCTAGCCAGTGATACAATTAACTATTGTATAAATTGTATGATGACTCATTACAGTCACTTCTTAAAATGATAGGCTGATTTTAATATGACCCAGTTATTTTATGTTTTACAGCTCTTTAATTAATGCGGTAAGAACAATAAAGCTTATTGAAATTTAAACTACAATCTTATCTCTGCAGCTACGAGCCAACTTTTCTTACGACTGAATTGATTGATCCAACTTGGAGTACAGTGTTCCTTAATAGCATAGCAAGGGACCACTGTAGTTACCGTACTAAGTTCATTTTTACTGTTGAAAGTTACATGTTTTTAATATTGTCCAACTTCCCACAAATCATGAAACAAAATACCTAAAAATGCATATCACAAATAGAAGTTTATAAATGTATAAAAGGAGTCACCTATGAAGTGGGAAGGGTCTTACAAAAAGGTGCCAATAAAATTCAGGTGTGAAAGGTTTCTCACTAAAGTCGTAAGTAGAAAGACAAAGAAAACTTTAGTCACTGAAAAAGCACAAATCTATGCTCTGAAAACTTAGGTTTGATTCTTAAATCCTCAGTTTTTCACATTTGGGTTGAGAAAGTGTATGTTCTTAAAAAGAATGACAGCTCCTTTGAGCAGTTAGCATGTTGATGACAAGGTAGTCAAATACCAACCTTGAATAATTAGGATTTGATTAACAATGGTTTGCTATTATTTCCTTATTGGTTTCATGAAAATGATCACTTTCTAGTTTATTTGGCATGTAAATACTGAAATGATTGCAAAATGACCTATATAAGAATCAGGAATCTGGATTATGTTTTCCCAATGCCAAATCTGCAAATCTCTTTTACCTAATCTAGGGCATTTTTTTTCTTTGTCTTTTACCTGGCACCACTTGTCAGTCATTTGGTCATATAATTTTGTAACAAGTAAAAGCTGAGTTGAAGCCAAGCTCATTAAAAGTTTTGGCCTCTATTACAGTGATGGAAAAAGAAATACCTTACAGCCGACTGGCATTTTCCTTTAAACTTGCAGCCAGTTTCTGCGGCTTGACATCACGAAGAAGCAGCAGATTCAAGCAGTGAAAGTGCTTTGCACTGGACTCTGGCCAAATCTCAATGTTCTGCAAAGGGATCAAAAGGCATACTCTTGAGAGAACACTAATAAGGCTTTAATTGTATGTTCCTAACACTAAATTAATGGATGGAAATGATTTGATTACTTCAGACACTGCTGGATACTAATATCCAATTAAATTTCAACGCCAGGCATGCACATGGGCTCCCAGTGCATTATGGGTTCTTGGCTATAAAGCGGGCAGCTGTTTCTTTGGGTAGGGATGAAGATGTAACCACTGAGGGTGTTGGGGAATGGCAATGGGTCTCATCTGGCTGCCCAGCAGACATAACATTGTGGCAAAGCCGTTGACTTGTGTTGAATGCAAGTGCCTTAATTATCTGCATTCTCATGAGTGCTGGTGAATATTTAATTATAAAACGCTAATTAAGTGGAGAATATCATTGTTTAATTGTGCTGACTTTTATCTTAAATTTTACTCTTACTTTGGTTGGTTGTCTTGTTAACAGTCCCGCAGCTTAAATACGTATCCAAAAGTGTGGCTCTTATGATTAAGGTCAGAAGGAAGAAGGGGCTCCTCTCTTGGTTTGACTTACAGTGCCACTCTTTTAAGGAGAATTCTAGAATGTCCATACATTTTCCACACCTGTCTATTCCTGTTCAGGGTCGTTGGGGTTGCTGGAGGCTGGAGCCACTTTTAGGGAAAGGCGGTACACACCCTGGACAGTTCAACCAGTCCATTGCAGGGCCTTACAGAGACAGACAAACACACACTCTCACATTCACACTTAAGGGGTAATTTAAAGCCATCAATCGGAGTTCAAGAATGTTTGCAGAAAATTGTGTTTTGCCTATTTAGAAGACGTGATAACATTCAAGGTAGTCCTTAGACAAAAAAATGTTCAGCAGTCACTGATTCTGCAAGTTGTTCCAATTAAAACGTTGAACTTGCGATGTTTATCACAAGTTTAATTCATCTATGAAAGACAGTACGTAAAAAAATATTCACTGGACATGTGCTGGTTCTTCCCTAGTAGGAACTGTTCCTCAGCGTACTCAAGATCATGTGTACTCCCATGAGCTTAGATCTTCCATGGAGCCCTAGGTGGAGTGAGATTGTCAAAGCTCTAGTATTTCTTCCATTCTCTAATATGGCGTATGGTAAATGGTAAATGGCGTATACTTGTATAGCGCTTTCGCGTTCAGTGTCTTGCCCAAGGACACTTCGACACACGGGTAAGGCGGGAATCGAACCTGCTCACTTCTGATCAGGAGTCGGCCGCCCTACCACTGCACCACGGAGCAAGTTCCTGGAGTTTTTTTTACATCCTTTTTCACAGTTGAAGTGTATCTATGATAAACATTACAGTTCTCTCATCTTTTACTTGCAGAATCTTTGACTCAGAGATGTTTTTTTTTCTCCACTGTACTTATTTTTCACCATAATTAGTAGGAAATATTTCTACTTTCTTTTAAGACTGACTAAGAGTTAATGATCTGTTAAGTCATAGCTCTTGAAAGGAAAGATTTCATGAATTTTTCACAAACATAATTTGACATCTACATGAATATGGTTTGAGTGGAATTTTTTCTTTTTTTTAATCTAAGCGAAAATATTAATGTCAAATACAGCAGTAATGATAGAAACGGAACCCTGCAACCAAATAGATTATGGGTGTTTCTATTCTGGATAATCTCAAAGCTAATATTTCTAATAGATTAACTTCTCTGTGT
Source organism: Oryzias melastigma (assembly GCF_002922805.2). NCBI lineage: Eukaryota > Metazoa > Chordata > Actinopteri > Beloniformes > Adrianichthyidae > Oryzias > Oryzias melastigma. The sequence goes on from NC_050512.1 coordinate 14,892,165, forward strand.
TAAACTATAAAACCCATGTTTGGAGGTTTTTCTTTCATTGACATTTTTGTATCAGATCCCATCAGTTTGTTGTTGTTGTTGACAGCCTGTGTGTCTTAGACTTTTAGGAATGTTGTTACAAAGATCATTACTCATGACACTTTGTTTGTTCTGGCTGTTGTTTAATCATTTTAAGAGGTCTTGAATAAACAGCTTTCTACTCAACTATGTGATCACCTGAACTGAAATTATTTATTTGAAGGATAACACTCAGGATTTGGATCACAACACGGAAAAGCACCACTCAGAATAACCTCCTGGACTGAGACTTAGTATTTTTTGTTACTAGTCTATATCCTTAAATTAAAAAAAAAGAAAAAAAAACTATGTTTCTAAATAGAGAAAATTAAAACTTTCTTTTTTTTCTTGTGTAATGTAGTGGTTTTGGTTTTGGATTTGTTACCTT
>NC_050512.1:14892677-14904137 GCF_002922805.2 Oryzias melastigma
TCAGATTTGTTACCTTTAGGTTGGATTGAACAGGAATATTTTTTTTTGGCTAATTCAATTCCAGTATTTTAAAAGAAAAAAAAACTTGTTGGACTTTTAGAAAGTTCTGATGCTAACCTGCTTTTGGTTCCAATTTATTATGAACAGTATTTAACTAGTTTTAATCAGAAAATGTGTGTCCAAATGTGTTTTTTAATTTACTAGAGTTCTAATAGAGGTGGATTTGAACCAAATTAAAATAAATGGTTTTCATCAGGTTTTTGGTAACTAGGTTATTTCCCGATGTTGCTGCAGTTTAGCACTTAATAAGCTATAGTAGGTTAAAATGAACAGCAGAAAACTTCAAATGTGTGTGTGTGCATGTTTTTTTTATAAACTAGTGTTTGCTAACTTTCTGTCGCTGTTAAATATGTTGACTTTAAATTTAAAGAAGGCTCCAGTCAAAACAACCTAATTTACTTTGAACACAGACATTAGAGGAAGGAAGCGATGTGTACCTATTTTCCTCTTATTATTATTATTTATTTTTTCTAAATCAGGTTATGTAAAATGAACTATTATGCTGCTGGATGAACAGAATAATCTCCCTCTTTGTTAATACAAATAATGCAGCTAAGATCTAAAAATACTCTCAATCAATTAATGCAGTTTGGTTCATTAGAAACATTTATGCGTTTAATATAAAGGGACAGAAAAAACCCTGTATGTTTAATTAACTAAAACCTGTTTTTATTTTTTTCCTACTACCAAATTGAAGGGTAAATAAATATTTCAATTAGAATTACACATAAGAGGACTAACTCGCCTGACTGAAAGTTATATATTCCATTCAGCTCTGGGTTCTCTCCTTCAGTCTTCAGGGCAGCCCAGTGTGGGCTTGTGTAGGTGGCTTGGAGATTGCTCAAAACAAGAGTTCAGAAATATTGTTAAAAGTGTGAAAACACATCACTTTGTCAAAAAAGTGCTTACTTTTTACAACAGTTAAAGAAAAAAAGGTTTCACAAAGACTTAGTGCAAACACCAGTACACTAGGTAGTAGAAGAGCACCATATGAGGAAAACTTGCAATATTAGGGATCAATATTGCGCCGACAATATGATTTGTGATACAAGAACAAAAAAAACAAATAATGTATCATTTCCATTTCGTTGCAACAGCATTATTCAAATAAAAGTCAACATGGCTTAATTTGTACTCCAAATTACCCTAGTCTAAATAGGAAGTCTCTGATCTAAAAGGGCTCCATGCGATTGGTCAAATGCGTAAAGGGCTCTACTTGATTTGTTAAAGTCTTTAAGTTGCCATAAGATTATTTTAGCACGTATGTGCTCATTTAAAGCGATAGTTTGTCCCAGTTTAGACTTGTGCTGGGCAAAATGGGAAAAAAATGTATATCACGATATAAAATATTTTATATCACGATCACGATATATATCACGATATACGACAATGAAGTGTATTTTTTAGGTGAGAGTGAGAATCAAAGAATGTAAAGCAGCTTTATGAAGAATCTCTTTTTAATCTGTTTTTATTTTCACATCATACATTTTTTTGTGTACACACTAACTAGGCAACACCTGCGCAATTGTCTCGGGCTATTTAATGACATATTTGGTGTAATAATTGATCAAATTAGGTTAGAAACGATATAAACGATACAGGAGAAATGGCATGATAGAAACTTTTCTATCGGCCGCGCGAAAAATGTATCGTCATATCGCCCAGCACTAGCTTAGACCATGTTTTGTGATACATGTATTGCACAGCCTGATTTTGCAATAACAATACATTTGCGATTTATTGTGTAGGCCCAGTAGGTGGCATTGTTAGCCCTTTCTGGTAGCTTATTGTGGTACAAATAAAGCCAGAATTTTGTCAGCTCAATCGGACCGTTCCAGTCCTGCTAGCAGGCCAAGCGTTCCGTTTTTAAGACACGGAACGCACAGAACGATGGTGGGCTGCGTTGAGACCCTAAGTGAATCTGAGATGGATGAATGGGTGATACAGATGCCTCTGTTGTTCAAGCAGGATGTGGGTGATCATGAGCTTATTATTAATGACATAATGCCTCTTCAGTAGAAGTAGCTTAATGCTATTATGTGATTAATAATAACTGCCTAATGGTCTTATGGACTCGTGTTGGGATGTAGTTCACCTTTTTCACGGAGCTTTGCTGGTAAACACACAAATCGACTTTAGGTGTAGATTTTACACGAGTCCAATTGGATCTGAGTGGGTTATCTCAAACGTAAGGGGCTCTTTTATTAGCTCTTCAAATCTCTTTGATACAAAAAAGCATGTGTAATCTTTATCTTTTTCATGGCACAAAGGGTTTTAAAAATCATTTCAGAGAATATCAACACCATCATTGACATAATTCTCCAATATTTCATTTTTTGTGGTGACATTGGATTCAAAACCACTTTTCTTTGCCCCAGTTTTTCTGTCAGCTACTGTCACTTGTACAGTTTTCCAGACAGCATTCTCGCATGAATCATGTTTACAGTGGCTGTGGGCAGCTGTGAAACACAAAGTGTTGGCACTGTCAGCAGCCGGAGAGCCAAATATATACCTAAGGAGACGGAAACAAATGGTTTTTTAGGGCTCCTTTTAACAAACATGCCCATGCTGGCTTCTGTTTGGTGCTCAATTTGAAAATTTTCCAAACAAATTTGCTTCAAAATCTTTAATACAATTACAGCACAACCATGCTGAGCTTGTTGCGAATGCTCAAATTATCATTCATGCCGTCCCAAATAGAAAATGACAGTTGTAGTTTTAAATATGTCAGTAAATTCTGACCTTTAGTCTTCCATGTGGTTTTTGATTTACAATGTCAAATATTTCCTTTTTCAATCTGCAAACTTATGTGATTTGTGAACTGATACTAACTGATTTTTATCAAGTTTTGTATACTTTTTTTTAAGCACAATCACATTAAATACATGTTATGAAGAAACCTCGGATAAAAATACCTGCTTGTCCTAACAAGTGAAGCCATGAAAGCCAAGTATTTTTTTTATCAGCTCCATGAATGGATATGTTTCTTACCCAGAGATTGAAGGAGCATTGAAGGCTGCCTTTCCTAAGAGCCAAGAGCATTCTGGGTGGCAAGATGATCAGATGCTTTGTTATGTAATAAAGAAGCCAAGTTAAGGGACTGTTCTCTTTAACTTCCTCCACACAGGGTTATGAATGAACACGCATGCACGCCGCCGCCAACTACATTCTAGTTCGGCCTCAACGCTCCAATAAAAGTCTAGTTCCTGCTGGCCAAGGCTCCTGCGATTTGAATGCTTGTCTCGTCCCCATTTGAACTTCTTCCTTAAAACACTGCCTGATGACGAGGGCCAAACTTCTGCTAGGTCTGGGCCTGTAGCTGCTGCTGCTCTGCTCTCTGTTACCTACCGCTGACTTTCCCTTCTGTTGTTCAGGTTATTAAACTGCACGGAGGAGGCAGAAACTAAATACCGCAGCTACAACAAAGCCTAGAGCATGCTTCTTTGTGTTTATAAATGCCTTTTTTTGTTACAGGTTTTTGTGTAAATGGCTGCAACTGAATGGCAATGGTTTTTTTTTTTGTTTTTTTGACACTTTTTTCACTTATCCCTTCACTGATCTCAAATTTTTTAGTTTTTTCATCTGATTTAAAAAATACACTCAAATATTTATTTTTTCTTACAAATCTAAAAAAAAATTATAGCTTCAGATTAATTTCTAACTACTTACAAATATATTTTGGTTTGGAAGAAAAATGCAAAGAAACCTACACCTCTCCCTGCAACATTACTTTCTTTTTTTTTATCCTTTGATAATACACTTGACTGAGCTAACAAGGCAAGCTTTTATCATTCATGTTTTATGTAGTTTGCCTGAATGCTTAGGCTAAAGTGGTTATAGCTTAGTCTAGCATTGGTCTTGCCATTATTATAATAGAAAAATGACATGGGAGATGACATTTTAGGGGGGAAGAAAGCTTATTGTTCAGTTTGAAAATCCCCCTAAGTAGGTATTTGGCTTTAATAGACTTAAAAGTTTGTATGTGTCTGTGTTTCGGACAGGTGGTGGGGGTATACAGAAAGACGCCTAGGTATTTTACATATAATACTTTTTCAGAAAAACATACTGTGAACACTCACTAAAGCAGGAATACCAATATATCTACATTCTACAGCAGCCTATCCAATCCTACTTTAGGATTCAGTGAGATAAAATTGTGAAATGAAACAGGTTGACGTGCAGATATATCCTAAAATAAAATTGACATGTAAGACTGCAAAGAACAGAAGTAACTTTGAATATAGCATTTTAAAGTGATGTTTAAACCTCTGTCCAAAGCATGCATGACTTTGAACTTTTTTTGATTTATTTCTTTGTCATGCATTTAGCTGTCCCACCAAATTGCTGTCCTTCAGAGTTCAACTCCTTTGGGGACATGTGTTCTGTGTAACCTCCACCTGCAGAAACACTGATGTTGATTGTTGAAATACATTTTTAAAGAAGAAAGCATCTAAAAGATGGAAGGACAATAAAAAAATTTTATGCTGCCACAAATTATAGTCGACTTATTACCAATTTTTTTTCCAGATTAGTCGACTAATCAGGTCATGTGCAAAGTGGATGTAAAAATCTTAACCATCATTAGTTTTAAACCAACTAAAAATAAATACAATTAAGATGATATTTTATTAAACTTTTAATGAATTGTGCAGCCTCTGTCCTTCATTAGTTTCTGGTATTAAAACAAGATTAAATCAAATGAGGTCAGCATCTGAAAAAAGGAACTATTTTTCACAAAAGATAACGTTTTGATCTTACTGACTCTAATGTAAAAAAAGTGAATTTTTTGGTGCTGAACGCTCACAACTTTGTTCAACTTTACAACACTCTGACTTCATATAAAATAAAAGTAAGGACTAATCGACTATTAAATTAGTGTTGATTATTTCAATAGTCGATTAGTTGACTAATCATAGCAACCCTAGTTGTAACACAAAAACAGCCAAAGCTGATCAAGTCTCAAATGAAGGATTTGTGGTTCACAGTTGGTTGGCTGGTGTAGGATCTTCTATCACTGAGGAACAAGCCAGAGTCTGACCTGATGTACACTCTTTTGGTTTGGTAATACTGCATTGAGTCAGTCTGAAGGGAAACAGCTTATTTTGTCTGTTTTACATGGATTTATCAATTATTATTTATTAGACTAAATGTTCAGAGTTTGGAGAAGTCTTTCTAGCTTTTAGCCACTTGTAAAAGTTAACCGAAGAACCTAAAACTTTAGACTAACACGTTTATGTTTTCAGATGAGAAACTATTTTAAATATTGCAGGCTGTAATATGTTAATTTGACAAAAATGGGGCGAACTGTTAGAGCATGAACTCAATACAGTGATATGTGCAGCTCCTCCTGTGAGTTCTCTGTACTGTACCTTTAAAAATCCACATTCCCCTGCTCTGTGTCTGCTTCTCTACCTTCCCTCTTCAGTCTTAGCAGCTGCGGCCAAATCAGAGTAGCCTTTGTAGAAATCCAGGGGCTTTTGGGGATTTTACCAGTTAAGCAGGAAGTTTCCTTTATTCACAATCTTGTGCCACTGTTGGACTTTGAGGATAAATGAAAGACGCTCAGTCAGCATTATACTGTATGAGTAGTGCCTTCATCCTCTTATTTTATTTATTTTTTATTCATCTACTTCCAGGAAAGTTTTGTGCAAGTTGTTTTTATACAACTATAGAAACTGGAACATGACACACCATTGTCAATTAAAGTATAACATACAGTATTACACACACTTTGGGTTCATCTGTTTTAAGATAGCCACCGATGGTGACAAGCCTTTTTATTCAATGATGAAGATGCTGCCCCACACCATCACACTCCCTCCACAAAATTACTCTATTAGTGTAGCAATCAGCATAGAGTTTTTCATGTCGTCTTCTTAGTTTGACCTTGCAATCAAACTGAAGACAGAATTTGGACTCATCACTAAACTTAAAATTCCTCTGCATCTTGAGGTTGTAGACTTCAGCATAAAAGTGAAGCCAGAGATTGGCTGTGTGCAGTCTGATTGAAGTTGTCTGGGTTCAGTTGTCTGTCGAAGAAAACCTGTGGTACTTAGAAGCTGACAGCACAAGGAATCGCTCCTCTCGGGGTGTTCTCTGGTTGCTGTTGGGACTTTATCCTGTCTCCAAAATTCCCAGTCGGATTTAATTTTATAGCTTGAAGTTGGTTCTAGGGTTCAATCTACTGTGCAGCACTCTAGAAACAGCTGATTTTTACTTTATTAAATAAAGTAAGTGCCAATAAGAACACGCGGGTAGACATTACAAATGAAAACATCTTGTTAGTTTTGCAGCTGTCACTTTCATGATCCAGCAGTTACAGAGATCTGTGGCATTTTTCAATCCAATTTACTGACACGTCTTTTATTGATTTGGCGGCGCAAACACAACACATTAGTTATGATGAGAGCTTTTGAAAAGCAACCTGTTGTATGAATAAATATCCAAGAGGCACTGCTTCTCTGTCACTGAGAATAAAAGGTTTCTACCTGTGTCCCTGCCTTGTGTTTTGGGTTTCTCAAATATATGCTATCACTAGTTGTAATTTAAGATAAACAGAACATGTGTTACTGATACTCCTTTTTTTTGTGGCACTTACATCTTCACCAAGATGCATTCAGAACTTGCTCTTTTTGCTGTGGTGTACAATTTCCTTCTTCAACTTAGTCTGAGATTCCCCATTTGTCACAGTTGGTGATTTTCACAACTGGAAAATATCTGATTTTCTACAGTAGTGTGGAGTATAAATACAGCAGAAGATGAAAGATGAGGACTCAGTGGATTGGAATGACCTACTTATTAATCCAACCTCCTGTGTGATGTTCACTCTTGGTCAGTAGCGTTGCAGGAAAATGTTTGTCATGCGTCCATGATATTTGTTTATGGAGTCTCCATCCATCTCGCGCATGAAAGCCATGTGGATGCTTCAAAAGCCTGTGTGTGTTTGTGTGTGGAACTTTTCAACCTGCAGCCTGAAAGCTTAAGTCTATGCCTCAACACAAAACACCTTTAAAGTCTCAATTAGTATAAGAATATAATTCAGTTTAGCAAATTTCGTCTGTTGATATAATTTTTTTAATGCAGTTTTCGAGGGAGTCCTGTCAGATGACAGGGAGAAAGACCCGCTTATTGTGAGTCAGCTGATTGTGATTAGAAACAGAAGTCCTGACTAGGAAATTCCTCCCAAAATGCATCACAAACTTCCTACGGGGAAATTGAAATGTGAAAGCTGAACTAATCTGATTTCTAATCACAAATGGAATTTATTTTTCTGCTTGTTTTTATTTATTCCCTTTGGATTAAAACACATCCTTTCATCACATGGTTGAATTAATGCAACTAAAGTCATTCCAATAAACAAGGCACTTAAAATGTCATTTTTCAAAACAAAAAGAATAAGACCTTATGTTTGTTATCAACTATGGTCAAAATCCAGTTGGGAAAAACACTGGGAGTAAAAGTTTGCCAGAATCATGGAGCAAACTTCTTTTTCCTGGCAAACAACATAAATAAATAAGCAAGCAAACCAGAACCCACCAGAATAATGTTTAGTAATCTTCAATTCAAACTGGTGATCTTCGAGATTTGATCAAGACCTGGAGGATCTTGGTCTCACCGAGCTCACAGTCAGACCAGGAAGTCCATGCACCACTCATGGCTGCAGCACTATCGCCAGTGGGGCTTACAGAGGCGTGAAACACAGTCAATACTTTTAATTGATCTGAAGGTGACATGTCATGTGGCCTTGTTTTTTGGGGGGGGGTAAAGCTCACACAATTTCCTGATGTATTGATGTCATTTTGGTGAACTCTAAGCAGATTATGCACACATTTTTGGAGACTCTTACGTGGAAATACTGATGAACTTCAGAATTTGCTATTTCTTTTTGTTGCCTTGCTTCTGCTGTTTTTGTCCCAAAATGAAAGCCAATGCTTTCATTGAATGCTACCATTTTTATAGATGTTGCCATTTTTCCTCAGTTTTTGACTTTAGCAAGTAACATTTTTATCAGTAAGCAGTTTTGGAGTAGTTCTGCTAATACTAGTTAATAAAATACTGATAATATCATACATCAACATCTAAAGAGTTTAGATTGAGCTCATAAAAAAGATAATCACTTGTGTTTATGTGGATTCTTATGCAGAGAACAATAGGAGGAGACAAGAGATTGGAACTATTGCATCACTGAAAGCAAGACTTTTTAAAATCTTTTCTTTGCAAAAAGGCAGTTAGAATAGGCTACTGTATATAGAAATGCAAATGGTGCCGAAAAAAAAATTTACGACTTCAACACTATGTGCTTGCTTTTGCACTCCATCTCATTGTTGATAATGCAATATATCAGGGAAGCGAGGAATTGCAGGAATTTGTGCAGCTTCTGGCACAAGCTTCCACTTGGACGCGCAGACAAACTCATGACAGTTTTGCTGGTTAAAGATCGCCGTGACCTCAAGAAACACAGATTTTGGCCCAAAGTCAGGAATTCATGTGCTGATAAAGGCAACATTCCACACAAATGTTCAAAAGTATGAAGCAATCCGGTGACATTTCATATCTAAAAGGTCAGAGGGCAGCTCTTTGACATTTTGCAAAACGATGTTTCAAATAATTGCATGCTGGGAAAACGGCAACTCATGGTGGACTTTTTTCCCTTGATATATAAATCAAACATCTTTTCATCCCTATTTTTTCTTGTTTTTTGTAATTAAATGAAAAGATTCTGAAAAAGAAATTGACAGAAAGGAAATGTTTTTCTTATAACACCGTTATGTATTTATTGATCAAATGGCAAGTGAGACGATCTAGCACACCTATAGACTAATCTATGTTTCACTTTTTTATTGATTAAAAACCAATAAGAGTTCATGACTGATTTATCTACACTATGGGACTTTGACACTAAACCAGCCCTTCTCAAAGTCCGGACTCTGGATCCAAAGGTAGTTCAATCCAGGCCTGCTTTAGCTTTACATTTCAGAAGAAGTGTGGTAAGGTCCAGACACACCATGAAAGATCAACATTTAAAGAAAAAATCTTACAAATAACTAAAATAAACTTCAAATTGATATTTGTAAAATAATAACAAAATACATATAATATGATACAAACAGAAACTCACTGGCCTAGTGGAAGAGTGTCCTGAGACTAGTATGTCGTAAGTTCAAATCCATGGTTGAGTCATGCCAAATATTCTAAAACTGCCCCCTGCTTGACACTTTAAGCCACTGGACTGGGTGGTTCACTGCTCCCTCAGGGTTATGGGTCAAATGCAGAGAACACATTTCCCACACTCAGGTGTGTGACAGCTAATGGGACTCTAGAGGTTGTTTTTTTTAGAACTGGTTTCACAATGTCTTGTAAGATCAGGAGTTCCTAGGAAAACTATAAATCTGGTAAAGCTCTGCTGATTGAGGTTCTGCTTTAGAGTGGCCTATTGTCTGTATATGAGAACTGGACTGAGTGATTGTGAGGTCAGCCATAGAAAATGACTTACTTCCTGCTCCAACAAAACAAAATCGATTTAGTCCCCATTTATTCGTCACCGTGTTGGAACCAGACAATGTCAGTACAGCAGTGATTGGTCTGAGTTGGTCTGAGTCATTAATGCTATGGCAACCACTTTTGCCAATCATCTTGCCAATCTTCCAGTTGAAAGTGAGTTAGGAGCCAGTGGGTACTTCCTGTTTGGAATTTGAGGGGGACAGGGTCACTCCATCCAGTTCTCATAAACAGTCACAAAACTTGCCTGATCTTGTTTGGACTGTAGTGTTTGTCATGATGAACCAGTTAGCTTATAAAAAACTTCAATTTGGGCCCTTTTGAATTCTTTCCAGTTTTGACCCTTAAACCCTTAAACCTTAAATTAGTACCAGCTTTTTGATTGTCCCCTAACATGCCAACAAAGTATCTTCACACTTGTTACAGCTGGACTTTGCATGATGCCTTTCAGAACATTGGATCGCTTAAAGAACATTTCCAATCTTCTGTGGGCTTGATCATTCCCCATCAATCCCATGAAAAGTCAGAAGAACTGAGATATTTGCAGCTCGCGCAACTCCACCAGTCCTCAGATGGCTTCTGAGACAAAATGCTGAGTCAAGTGCTTAGCAAAGTGAATAATGTCTCACCCAGAGATTGATGATGTTGAAAATAAGGGCACGTCACATATGTTGCTGCCCTGGGAGAGACAGTGGCCTCAGTGGAGACGGCCTGAAGGCTGAAACACTCTGCCAGCTGCTGTATATATATTCTCATTATTAAGCACCTTCCTGCAGTTAAAAGGTCTGAATAATTAAGCTTCTTGTGGATCTCGGCTATAAAAAGAGATAGGGGCAAATCTATCTTCTATTAGCGTGTAAATCCTTATCACTTATATAAGATTCATGGTTGTAAAAAAATGCTGGAATGAACATTTTTTTACATATTAAGCTGACATTGAATTAGTTCAGTTTTGCTCGAACACACTCATGGACAGGCAGCTTTTTTTTCTTTCATATCCAACCAACAATGTCACAGTTTGGACCCATTTTTACGGTGTTTTGCGGTATTTAACAAACATCTGTGAGCCGAGTGATTTAGTTATTTCCCAAAAGTGGCTCCCTTTGGTTTTGGTTCCCTTGTGACTCCATTTGAGTTTCACATACACATGCATACTAATAGGCCAGCATACATCGATGCACACTTGTAAACAACCACAGCTGCTCAGTGGACTTGTTAATATTTTCTTCACTTTTTTGTGGCATTCTAATGCAGTTAAATGTATTTTAGTTTAGCTATAATTTCCCCGTTTTCATTTATTTGTTTACTTTTTTCTCAGTAAATACAAAGCCATACTTAAGATTTATATAGAATATGATGTTACATCTTTATCAGAAAATATTCAAATGTGAAAGTAAAAATGATCAATTTATGACAGCTTTCTTTTCTTTTTTTTTTTAATTATTTTAATCTGTAAACCACAATTTTTATTCCCTCATGGTTCGAAGAAAATGTAATTCTTTTAGGTCCGAGTGAATCTTATTAAAAAAGAATACCCAAAGCAAATTCAGAAACAGCACAGTGTACTCTCTACTGGCTGTGTATTGATGGATTGGGTAATTGATCCGATCTGTCCTCAGAGTTGGGCTCACTCTGCCTCCAGCATCTGCTGTAATCAAATCAGATTAGGCTGCTTTTGGTACTGAAAGGAGTGTGCCAATGGTAGAGTTTGGAGCGAGCTCACGTGTGTCAACACAAGCCTGCTGGGTATTTACGGTAGCAGTTTTTGCTGCTCCTTCATATATATATATACAGTATATATAGTGGTGTAAAGCACGCCACCACTGGACTCTAGAGCAGTGGAATCGCCTTCTCTAGAGTCATGAATCACACTTTTTCATCTGGAAATCTGATGGACCAGTC
>NC_050512.1:14904438-14930200 GCF_002922805.2 Oryzias melastigma
GACTCTAGATCAGTGGAATCGCCTTCTCTAGAGTCATAATTCACACCTCTTCATCTGGAAATCTGATGGACCAGTCTTGAGTTTGGAAGTTGCCAGGAGAACGGTTCATTTTTTGGCTCCAGTCGTCTTTTGATTTGTTGTAAATGTGTTCTTGGTGGTCTTTTAATTATGATTAGGTAAAATCAAAAATGCTGTATCATTTTCTAGAACATAGTTTCTGCACATTGGTAGAAGTTTATCGACAATTTGCCTCTGAGTTGTGGGCAGGACTGGTCTCAGGGAGTAAGCCTGCACTCATTTCCCATCGTCTCTTTGTTTACGCTCCTTCGTGCTAGCCTACAGCCCCTCACACCCCTAACCTAACATTAGCGGTGATACAAACATGGCGAGCAATATCCAAACTATCCCAGATGTACCATTTTGATCCAGATACCAGCTCAGATGAGGAAAACAAAGATCTATTTGTCTGGAAGTTGATGCATCTGAATGGAGCGGATCAGAAAATTTGTGGCTTTCTGATTGCAGTTTGCACGCAACAACTACAGCCATTGAATAAAGAAATAATCAGAACGCTGTTTTTGTCTTAGTTTTTCTTGTGTATGTCCTCTATCACAAGAAAAATGCTAAAAGAACATTTTAAAACACAGAAAGCCCCAATTTTTTATTGGAGTATATCTTGAAGTAGACCATATCACATGGGAAAGTCCTAACAACTTGATGCACTTCTTTTAGTACTCTGCACAATTCTGACTACACCTCCCTAAGGGGCACCACTTTCAAAAAGAGCTACAAACAATACTTTTTTTTTTTTTAGATATTTAAAAAATGCATCCTATAGGTGCCCAAATGATGACACCTGTTAGTTAAACCTTATTTTTTCCATCATCAGATTTGTATTCAATATCATCAGGAAGAGACAGGTACGGAAAGGACATGTGGAGAGTGTTTCTTCTTTTTTCCCTGCACATTGAATGCAGCTCAAAAAAGTGACTCCTTATCCTGGGAGAGAGAGAGAGAGAGAGAGCGTGTCAACGGCGCAGACAATCTTGGCGGGGAGGACGGAGCTCGCACAAGAGTGTAAAGATTCGTTCCAGAATCAATGCGGCCCACAAATATTTGATTTTCCAAAACGATGAAGCTCCCATTGACAGACACCACACAGACGCACACAAACTCCTCCACAGACCGGACTTTTATTATGCAGAAGGCTTCAATTAAAAAGCCTCGGATGTTTCATTCATCCAGCACTGAAGATTTTTTTTTTTGCAAATAAGAATAAAGCAGTGTGTTCTAATCCTTATCTTTCGTGATGGCTGATGATGGCCAATCAATCCATTCTACCTACTATGTACTGCAGTAAAGAGCCCAGGGTTAAGTGCACAAGTCTAGAGCATGTAAACAGTGTTTCTTAAACTCTGAAATACACATCTAATGGGGGAAAAAACGTTTTTTTTTTTTTATAAAAAATATAATAACCTCCAGTATTGTCCCCATCATTTCATTGATTGAATTTGTGCTTGTACCAATAAAACGTGGCTCTCCACTCTATAACTTAATGTATCTATACCGCTTACATACTGCTTTTTTTTGCCCTCTTTTGAAAATGCATACAAGAATATTTTCAGATAACCGGGATGTATTAGTCAGTAAGCCTGAGTAAATGATTAGATATTATTGCTTTTTCGATTCCTTGAGGCCGCCTTCATTATGTCTAATTGGATTGAACGGTGCCCACTCATTGGCCCACATTTCTACATTTACATCGCATTTAAGGCGCTTAATCTGAATGGCACTGATATCATAAAACTGACATTTAAGCTCCCAAATCCGTAGGACGACGCAAGGGTTTTGGAGAGAAGTTGAAGAAAGACGAAGGGGGAAGAGGCGGAGAGGAAGCAGAAGAGGGTGAGGATGAAGAAGGAATAAACCAGTTAGACAGAGACAGGGAAGCAGGATGACAGTGCAGGGCTTTTGTTCAAGCGCTGACTGGTTGTCAGTTGCAGTGTAACGTTTTTATCAAAACGATCTTCACTGCAGTCTGACAGGCAGGTTCCAATGAAGCTTTCACACTCCACATCAGAAGTTTGAGGATTTTGGAAAAAAGGATTCTTTACCAAACTTTGGTATTTGTTCACAATATATTTTTTTGATAGACATACCATGTTCTAGTACATTACAGAAAAGCTTTTCTGGTTTTAATTCCTTATCTGAGAACGGTACTGCCTCTTAATGATAGTGTGAACTCTCCTTGTTTATATCAATCAGAAGACGAATAATTCCATATGAACATTTGATTTGGTTCAAAATCCTGATGAGAAAGAGACGATCCAGCTCAGAGTTTTGCCATTATCACACCAAACAAACAAAAATCATTTAATGGCAACGTTAGCATTTGCAAATTCAAAAGCAACAACAGATGATACAAAAAAAAGTTTTCAAAGTTCATATTGTTTTTCTGATAGCACATATTTATAGTATTGTAGGCTAATAACTCAAAGTTAATTGATTTGATGTGATATTTGGTCTTGATGTTTGGTCCACGACTCACAAACAACAAAAGACAGAACATTACAAAAAACGTTGATATTGTGGTATTTACTAGTATCATAATCTGGAAACTGCAGTCTTTAAAAATCCAATCTTATCATCTTTTGATACATTTCAAAAGCGTTCCCAGTGATCTTTTCATTATGATTATGGCATTTTTAGCCAAAATCGAATAATTTTTATGTGTCTTCAAGGACATAGTTTCTGCAGAGCAGCAGTAGTTTATTAGAAATTCAGCTCTGAGCTGTGGGCGGAACCACTGGATTGGAGCAGATAGCCTGTGCCCCACCCCCAGAGTATGTTCTATGCCACAAATAAAATCTTTTTCAAGCTACATTTTTTGTTAGCTCCTGATTCACAACAGTTTGAATAAAGAAATACTCAGAAATGCACTTTTAATTAATTTAATGATTTGTTTTATGTAAAAAACACAATTTTCATTGAAGTGGGTCTTTAAAATAGAATTTTCAGTCTTGTGTTCCTGCGTTCTAAGGTGTTCTATTTTAATCTATTACTCAAATAAAGAACTTGTTCTCAAGTAAACTGACCTGATCATCTGCACAAGGTCAGTTTTCATTTTACAGTCAAGAATTCTGATTATTTTTATTTTGAGCTAATTTTTAATGGGGTAAGTTTGAACACAATAACCTAAACATGAAGATTGTACATATATCATCTTTTGTACCATCCCTGGCAAAGAACTAGGATAAAGGGAAAGTACCCTCCCTTTGGTCATTAGGTAATGAAAAGGTTTAAACATCAAAGTTAGTTAATGATGTGAACTGGTAAAATTATTATTTTTTTAAGCTTTTAGGACCATTTGTCTATATAATGTACACAATTATTTTTAATGTAGTAAAGCCTTTTAGAGTTGTTTATTGCATTCATCCTTGTTTTATGTTTCAGGAGATAAATGCAAAAAAAACCATATTTCACTTTTGGGACAAATCTTTGCATTTTTAATCTGTTTATCCAGTTGTCTTTGAACAATTACATTGTATAATCAATTTATTTAAAAACCTTTTTGTTATCTGGAATTACCATTAAAACATTTTACTGGTATGATTATTTTTTAAACAAATTAATCTGATTTTTTTAAAAATCCTTTGATCTTCTTCATTTTACTTGTAAAAGAGACTTAATGTTTAAATAAAAAAGTTGAAGAAAACGTACTGCCACTTTGGTGAAAAGGAAAGTTTCTGATTTAAAAAGCAGGTAGTTTTCAAGAGATCACTATTATTTTAAGCAATAAAAGAGACAAATAGTCACTAAATATTCTTGGCTATGCCCAGAAAAGTACAATAACTGGTGTAACAAGAGCAGCTTTATCTAGTTTTAAACAATGCATGTGAGAGAGTCCTGGTTGCACATGTCCTCACAGTGCTTCCGAAAGCTCTGATGAAACTTCACAACAACATTCGCTTTATTCTGCGCTTCGGCAAATCTGTAGCCGTATTAAGCCTATTTATAGCATTACCTGGCTGTGAACAGAAGTGCAACAGATTACTACACAAATGTCCATCTGGACATAAATATGCAGTATATGAACTCAAAGCTATTTCACAGACAAAATGTGTTGTCGACTACCTTTTTTTTGTTGCATAAACTCATGTACAGATGACAGAACAGAACAGGGACTTCCTGCATTGAAGTTTTCTTTTTTTTAATTGAGTATCTCTATTTTTGTTCATCCCTCTGATCTAGAATAGCCCCCTTGTTGTATATTTTTTTTAACAGCTGGCAGTTTGATTGCTTCTGTCCACCTTAAATGATCCTGCATATTGTGTCATACGTTTGTTTGGAGATTACTCCCCTAATCTAATTATTGCAGTGCGGCTCTATCTCTCTCTCTCTCTCTCTGAACCCCTGTGAAATGTAAAGCGACTTTCCTGCCTTGTGGAAAAAGAGAAGGAAGAACAGAGTGGATAGATAAATTAAAGAGAAGAACAGAAAGTAGAACCAAAAAGAGAAAGCTGATGTGGGAGAAAAAAAAGGGAGAGGAAACGAGCAAAAGGGAAAGAAACCACTGAGGGATTCTGGGGCTGTGTGTGTGTTCATGTGTGAGAAAGAAAAAAGACAAAGGAGAAAAAAAGGAGAAGGGAAAGTCACAAACAAAGCCAAAGTTACCTTTGCAAATCCACTGACCTTGTGCGCTTCACATTAACCTTCCTCTCTTAGCAAATTACTCTGCGTCACTCACGCTCTGCTGTTTCCAACCCTGCCAACTGATTTCAGTGGACCAGAACCAGGGAAATTGAATCTCTTGTTAGGCCAAAGGCAGAGGAAATTTATACTTATGTTGCACACACAGCAAAGACCTGAACTAGCTTATGTTGATTGTTAGCCCATAGTTATCTCTCTGGACAGATTTGCTGTGACTGGAAGAGCTCCGTAGAGCACAAGTGTGGGATGAATAAACTCCTCTTGTGGTTCTTTCTCTTCTTCCTCCTGGATCAAGTTACAAATTCACACAAGGAGAATGGGACCTGTAAACAAATAGGACATTTTGACTACTTAAAACTGTGCAGCATGCATAAAGTATTTGCTTAAAATTATAATTTAAAGAAAAAAAATCAATCATAATGTTTAACCCAAATAAAGTTATTAAAAAAATGAATTGTTTTTAACTTTATTTAAGAGAAAAGACACAAACTGCTCACATTAGAGGATCTTTCATCTATTTTTCAACAAAGTGTCTGTCTTCAACACACACTTTTAATCCACTTAAGTTTTTGGAAGTTGCTCAGTGGGAAGTAAAGATTACAAGAATATATTTTTTTTAAGTGAGAGAAGCCATGAGGGAGTAGATAGTCTCTGACAAAACAGCTGAGGAGGCAGGATTGTTTACAGAGGAGCTGCAAAAGCAATAGCCAGGGTAAAGACCTCTCAAAGACGTGCCTGCCTTAGACAAAAAAAAAAAAAGAAAAAAAGAAGGCACATTGGGTTTGAAGTTAATTTGTGGGGCAATACTAGTGAGCTTAAACTATATTTCTTAACCATTCTTGGAAGATATTTCAGACCTTCAACACTTTTCCAAAAGTTAACTGTATTTTTAAAGAAAAAGAATCTGTCAATGAAGACATTTTTCCCAATAAAGGGTTAAAGAAGAAGGTCTGAAATTGAACGATGGGTTGCAGCTCTTGGAAAATCCTGAAACAAATATCGTTACGCAATGTTGTTTAGAAAGTCTGCAGGAGAAGCTGGAAAGGCATCATGACTTAGTAACTGTAAACACACAGGAACCTCGAAAAAGTAACTGATAGTGTTGACTGCTTCTTTTCATGGAAATGTTTCTGCAGCTCAGGGGCTTTCTAGATGGATTTCATGTCCGGTAAAGACTTTCTTTGTATTTTAACAGCCATTTATTTAAGGGTTTTACTAAAGTAAGGGAGCAACTTTGAAAATAATAAAACATGGATGCAAATTAGGACTTTTGTGAGTTTATCATTTTATACTACTTCATTTGGTGTGTAGAAAGATGTGTTATAAATGCATGTTTTTGGCTTAAATCCTATAAGACCGGTGTTAAAGGCTGCACTGGTGGGCCCTGGAAGTGCAACAAAGTCCTTAAAAAAAGGAGAAAATAATTGTTAAGGAAACGAAACCTAATATGCAGCCACTATCTCTCACGATCTAAGTATCTCCTTCCTGTTAAATTATTGCTATGTCCAAATTCTCTCACTTCTCCCTAACCCAATGATAGAGCTAGAACATTTTAAATGGAGTGGCGGGAATGGGGCAGAAGACTTTGCAAGGGCGGGAAACGAAAAGAGCAGAGTGAAAGACCGTCATACACAAACTAAATAAATTGAGGGGATCAAGGTTTTATTTAAAGTTCTTAAATAAGCTTATGTTGGGGATTTCTTAATCTTTGTCAATAATGATGCTAATATTGACTGAAAAATTGGGGGCAACTTGTGGGGGGAAAGCTTTTTGCCGCCCCCTTAACAGCTCTGCCCCTGCCCTAACCCCTAAAAGACTACATACTGTAGTGAAGGACTTTGTAGTGCCCTGGAGTTTAATGCAAATCGTGCAAATGCTCGCTCCTTTTTTAGATGGCAAATATGGCATCACCCTTTTGCTAAAATGAAAAACCTAATCCCGGGCTCACACTGATAAAGTCCGGCTCCGGTGCAGACACCGGAGTCTTTACGTAACTTGAAAAGTGTGAGAGGAACTCACACTGCTTCCTGTCTGGTTTCTGCGCCACTCCATATCCTTTTCATTGGCTCAAAGTTTTTGCAGGACGGCAAAGTCAAGCTGGAGGACTTTTTGTGAAGTTGCGGCTATGAACGACCTAAACCGGAAATCATGTCAGCGAGTGTAAAGTCCATCGTGTACATTTTTCAAATGACAAATTGTTCAAACAGAATGCATTATGGTCTATATTTGCCTATCTAGTGAACATCAATGCACACTAGTTTTTCTGCAAAGACTTCTGGGAAATTTCCAGGGCACTTGATTTTGTGATTTTAGATTTGGACACCTGTACAAAATAGCAAACATGCACTATAGTGAATAGTAAGGAATTTCATAAACAAGTAAAAACAAATGCAGTGGAATTGCTGTTGTATCTGGCTCATTAAAAAAAAAAAAAAAACGTTAACAAATAGTGGGAAAAGATCCTTTCAAAATATTTGTGGCCAGTTTAAACAAAATTAATAAATTAACTAAACAAAATTTTTGTGACTAAATATTTTTTCTTAATTACAAAATACTTTGACAACCAACATATTAGTTAACTACAACCCCAAGAACCTTTGATATTGAAAAATTGCACGATTTTGATTTTAAACACATTGATTTAAGGTTTTAAAATTTAAAGGCCAAAGCTACATATGTGCAGTTTAATATGTAAGAATTCATATTAGTGTTATCGATATACTAAGCTTTTATCTAAAAGAACAAACATCTTATTTAGCATAGCTGTGATGACCTCTTTTGTCATGTAAGGTCTTATAAAACATCAATGAATAGAATAACACGTAATGTTAGTGCAAACAAGTTTTAGTCACTGATTTGTGTTGAGTGCTTTCTTAAGCAGTCAATTACTCTCTCAGATGAAGAAATAAATTATGTTCTATTTCCTTTTTGCAAAGACCCTCTTTAGCACTGACCATGTGATGCAGAACAGTGACTTAATAAAAAAAAAAAAAAAGTTGAGCTACAAGCTGCTTCTCTGCTGCACAAATAGGAACTCCTTTGTTTGCTGTAAATCCCCACGGCCTTCTGTCAAGAGCTCAGTAGGCTGTTGGAGTCTAAACTGTTGCTCACAAAACTGCATTTTCAGTTATTTTTAGAAATCAAGGACACGTGAGTGGACAATGTCTTTAAAAAATTAATCAAATTTAATTTTATTTATTTAAAATCTTACAAAAAATATACATATTTGCATGCATCCTTAACGCTTTCCTGAAAATAAATGTTGTATTGCTTCTGCCGTTCTTTACTTGACACTTTTCTCCGGTTCTTTAACATTTATCCAACACCCCATGTATCAAGCGATTCTTGCCAATCATGAAGGATGGATTTAATGACAATTTATAAACGAAATTAATCTTAAGCGAAGATTAATTGCTGTAAAATATGAATCCTAAATGCCATGAAGAAACAATCACGATGGGCTGTTTTACAGTAAACATGTGAGAAAAAAAAATAAATCTTATTAAATCTTCTTTTTCAAGGTCCTTCTGATAAATCAACTGCATGTTTGTCATAAGAAGCATCCACATACACACATGTATTTTGGTTTTCATCATTCTATTTTACAACTTATGCTGCTCACCTTCAAATTAAGAGGCTTTGCACTAAATCCAACCAAACACCCCTGGTGTACAGATCTGCATGAATGAACGTTAAGATCAGAGTTTGAAAGATTCTCCAAGTATGAGCTCATGTGTATGCACCTGTATGCGTTTCATCAGGAAAATAAACCATTTGATTTGAATTATTTAGCTTTCATTCCACAACAATGCTGCTTTATTTTATAAAATTCTCAAGATCTCTGTCTGAAACTGATGAAAGTCTTCATTTTACTGTTTAGGAAACAACTTTTTCCTTGATTTGTTAATACTTTAGTTGGTATTTATGTAATAAAAAACAAGTTTCTAACACATTATGTAAGATCCACTTCTCAGTCTACTTGTCAGTGTGACTCATGTTTGTTAAAATCTATCAAATCGAGAGCAAAACAGTGGTGTGTGACTATGACCAACTTTGTCCCTTCTTAAAATCCCACTTCCCAGTGGTCTTTTCAATGATTTTATGATAATTCTCTTTTTAGGCAAAAACAAAAAAACCTTTGTCGTCTTGTGAACATAGTTTGTGCAAAGCAGCAGGAGTTGATTAGTAATTCACATCTGAGTTGTGGCCAGGAAGTTGGTGCATTGTTAGACTGTTCTCTTTTCCCATCATCCCTTTGTTTGCACTCCCGCAAGCTTACTTCCCCCTCACAACCTAACGTGGCAAGAAGAACGGCCAGCAATATTGGAGCTAACCAATTTTGAGTTCAGACGAGGAAAATTAAGATGGACATTGATCTACTTTTCTAAAAGTGGATGCATCAGAACGGAGCAGGGAGCTTATGGATGCTGATTGTGTGTTTCCTCTGCTCCTGATTTACAACCAAACAGAAATTCAGTTTTTAGCTTAATTTTTTTAATATATGTCCTCCATCATGAGAAAAATCCCATAAAAACATGTTAAAAACACCAAAAACACAACAACAATGAGAAGACTTTGTTGGGGTCAGTAAGATTGACCTTTTTTTTTTTTTTTACCCCTCTTTGAGCCGAAAATTGAGCTCTCACATGATATGTACGCCCCGGGTCATGTCCCTGTTTTCAAAACATGCACGTTCCTCTCGCTGACCCACGAGTTACACTTAAAAGGTATAGACATGCCGGAGCCGCTGGCAACACACGGAAGTTTTAGCACGTAAAATGTGAAAATAACAAAGATTCCACTAAAATTATCTTCAAAAATGTTTAGGTAAACTCTGATCTTCACTCACAGGGAACAAAGTTTTGTCTTGAAGTTGAGGATTTGCAGCTGATTTAGCTGACTGTAAAAACAACATGACACAATATAAATCAGTACAACCTGACAGGTTTTTCATTTTGCACAAACTTCTCTCTCTTTTTTTTTTAAAGCCATTTTTTATGCAGGAACCTTATAGCAGCATGTTCCTAAGCAGGTGTTGCATTGTTCATCTGCAGGCCACCTGGGCTCATAATCCTTTGGAGATGAACACCAGCATTATGTGTGTGCCCGTGTGTGTCTGTGCTCTCTCGTGTTTTTTTGCCCTGCGGCTCTCTTTTTCATTCAACACCACATGCATGTTACCCTTCGGCGCTCTAAGGTTCTAAGTCAAAGTGCTCATGTCTGTTCATCAGCAGAACCGGTGCGACCTGCAGGGAGAGTTCATCTATGTGTTCAGCCACTCAGCAGACAGCTTTTTTTCCTTCCAAACAAACCTGAACAGAATAAATGCTTTTCTTACATTTATTTTTACAACATAGTTAACACTGATAGAGTTGGATAGTTGATTGTTTTTTCGTGATGTTCCACCCAACCTGCTCACTCCAACCATCTTTTGATCTACCATAAAAACATTTGCCGTGGTCTTTTAACAACTGACTTTCTTTCTAAATATGAACAGACATTTTTTACAATCATATTTTTGCATTTAAGTTGATGCTAAACTAAGGTGAGATGGTATATTTGACTACAGTACATAAAATAGATATACAGTACGTGCTGCTTTCTCTTGTATAAAGCCAGGTTCATTTTCAGAATAGGTCTAAAGAATAATAATGGACAGAAATAACATTTATCGCACCACAATATTACTAAAATGGATAAAAATACTCAGTGGAATAGCACTTTCTTTAAAAAAAAAAAAAAAAGGTACGTAATTACAACTGATCATTTTCCTCATGCGATTCTGTGGCAAACCCAAATCGTTAAATATCTTTAAAAATATTTGTCATAGGTACTCTACTGTTTTTTATTACTGAGACAAATAATCAATAATCATGTACTTATTTTTTCCTTTGCGCAACTTACCTTAGATTGGACAATTTTTTCAAGATTGTCGGAGAAAAAAAAGCGATTAAGTGTGAAACGGACTTTAGACACAAGAGCGGTTTGGTGTTCCACCTCTGACCCTTCCTACAAGAAACTAATGCTTGAAAAAAGTTCCTAGGTATGAAGGGAAAGTAAATCGACTGGGAGTGAAGTATTATGGGTGGCATTTTGGGTGCATTTTGAGCGAATTTGGTTTGAGAATGTCCCTGTTGCTGTTTAAGAGGTTAATCATGATTATTCCATTTTTATGCGAAATAAATAAAACCATTGGGACCATTGGTGCCACTACCCCATCGTTTTTGCGGAGTAGAGCGTAGCAGGAATCTTGTGTCCCACTCAGCTTAATTTTCAACTAGATATAGTAGTCAATGACTAATTTAACAGTCAATTAGCCGTTACTTTATATTATATGGAGTCAGATTGTAGTAAACTTGAACAAAGTTGTGAACACTCAGCACCAAAAAATGCCCTTTTTTTATATTTGAGTCAGTGAGACCCAAACTTTATCTTTTGTGAAAAATAGTTCCTTGTTTCAGATGCCGACCTTATTTGATTTAATCTAGTTTTAATACCAGAAACTAATGAAGGACAGAGGATGCACAATTTATTAAAAGTTTAATAAACAATAATCCTAATTGTCTTTATTTTGTTAGTTTAAAGCTAATGATGGTTAAGATGTGCGCTTTACATCCACTTTGTATGTGACCCGATTAGTCGACTAATCGCAAATAATATTCTTTGACTAGTAAAATAATCGTTTGTGGCAGCCCTAATTACTACGATGGCATTTTATTGTCTCCTCGTGAATCAGAACAATGAATAAAGAAATTCGAAAAAATGCAATTATAAGCTTCATTTTCTTTACACATGTCCTACATCATGAGAAAAATGCCACAAAAATGAAAAACAAAAACATAATTTGCATGGAAGTGGGTGTTTAAACATCCCTGAATGATTTCTGAACCGGCTTCTGCAGGGGTTTGATTCAGCAGCTCGAGTGTGGTCAGGACTTTAAGCTGAGAATGAGGCTGCTGCCAAACAGGCTCGACAGCAAAGCAGTTCGAGGAGCTGACGCCCTGAATTTGCACTCTGCTGCTAAACACCTGGATTTTAGCCATCCAGAGAGTCGGCTTTGGTGTTTGCGCACGACAAACTTCTCAAAGTTGTGACTTGATATACTGCGGTCATGCAGAACCACTTCAAATCTGTGTATGCATACCATGAACTGGCTTATTCTGCATGACTCAATGCATGCCTTAATGTGTATGTTCGTGTACGTTTTGTGTGCTCACTCCGGACCTCGTGCTCTTCTTCCAAGCCGGTCCTAGCGGAATGGTAAATGATGAGTGGGTGTTGAAGAAGATCACATATGACAGCTAATGCGTAGGGTTCCTGGCAACATGTGTTAGCGCCAGTGTACATTAACCTACATTCACAGTGAGTCCCTTTTGAATCACCGGAGAAAGTGAAAGGTCATCTTTTGAATAAAATATTTTTTGGCACGTTTTGTTGCTCTGGACTCTGGGTTCGTGCATTTTTAAGGGTTCGGTATTTTAAGTTGAACCTTCACCTTAAAATAAATTTGGTTTTTTTTTTTGTTTTTGTCAGACCCTTTCCGTGTGGAGGGAGGTCATCATAAAGTAGTGTCAGATCTGTGCTGACGGTTCCTAGAAAGCAGAGACTAGAAGTAAGGAGTATGAAGAGTGGAGGTGGTTCAGGTCAGGGCTGATCCTTTAAAGATAATCTTCCTGTCTAGGGATTTGTTTTTCTCATTTGTCCTAGGGCCTCTAAGCTGACTTTGGAGGTCACTTCCTGTCCATTCAGTGAAACCCAAATCTGCCTATTGGTAAATTTGTAAAGTGCCGGGTTTTGTGTGAAGATGGTGGGAGAGAGGAGAGCTGAGCTGTAAACAAAGCTAAAGGATGAGCAGCAGCGAAGTTCAGGTCAGGAGTTCATTCATACAAGCCAAAGGATTTGGTCTGTAATCAGAATACTTTTGGAGAGCAGAGCTTGGTTCATAAATGGCGCCTAAAGAGGAAGGACTTTCCTATGTGCCTTCAGCTGGATTTAAAACCAGCTTTTCTGCTGAAATTACACAAAACTGTGCACTTTTTTATGTTTTATTTTTTGGATGATCCTTCACATGTTAACCATTTTCAGTTAATCTCTGGCCCATTGTTTGAAGTCATTCTCCGCTTCCCTTGTCTGAAAATGACCTGCTTTCTGACATTGCATTTCCCAGCATGTCAGTTGTGTTTACAGCTGTTTTGTGTTGGGCTCTGTTTCCAGACATGATGAACTTCAGAGAAAAAAAAAAAAAAAAAAATTAGCAGACAAGAAATGTCGGGTCTTTGAAGAAGCTAAAGCGGTTGCTCAGCTTTATCACAGCAAGTACAAAGCTGCAGAGTAGAAAAACAATGGCTTTATAATGCTGCTCTACATCAGTCACCATGAAGGAAATTTCAAAAATTAACTAAGTGTATGTAAAACAAAGTGTGTTTAGAGCAGTATCTTAAAATATTACTTAAATATAGTTTTTTTAAGTATATGTCTTTTTTTATATTTTCCTGACAATTTTATTGAAACTTGTATGTTATCGTCTTTTACTTTTGGTGTTGTTTTTAATTAATATATACATACGATAGATAGATAGATAGATAGATAGATAGATAGATAGATAGATAGATAGATAGATAGATAGATAGATAGATAGATAGATAGATAGTAAAACAATGTGCAAATATTTTATTACAATATATACAGTATATGCATATACAGTATATATATGCTGTTTATGTATTTTAAATTAAATATATATATATAAAACAAATATATAAAAATAAATTGAAAGGGTTAGTAGTGTACCTGGAGCCTAGAGACTGCCCTGGAAGTCACCCAAAGGAATGCCGTGATGTTGTGCAAGAACATAAATATTTCCCCACTCAACTTTTAAACATGCTCTTCAAAGTAACGTATTCAATTTATGTGTAAGATTAGGTCATTGGCGCCACACAGAAACGATAAACTGAGTGTCCGGAAGCGCCCTGAGCCCTGATTTCGCTCTGCATGGACGAAGCTGGTCCTTGTGTCCTTGACAGGCCCGACCAACAGGAGGTTCCATTCATGATAATCCGACCCCACCTGATAATAACAGCCCACCACAACTCCCAAAGATTTGAGTCTATGTGCTCAGGCACTTTGCCAAAGAATTTCAGGTGATCATTTTCCTTTGCTGTGAGTGAATGGAGGGGATTTTGGCGAGGTTAAAACGGTAAACGCCTCAAGCTTGTTAAGACCGGATGGGTTACGCTTCTGCTGGGGATCCACAGTGTCTGTCGGGTTTCTGATTGTTCAGCTGCAGCTGTCGGAAAGGTCAAATACCTGCAAAGAGTTTCAGAGGAGTGCTCACAGAAGTGTAGGGAGCTACAGCTTTCAGACGTCTTGTGCACAAACTGGATACCGCGGTGATGGAAGTGATACTGCGAGCCTGTATCCGTTCGTGGAGCGGAGCAGCAGGAGCTCCTTGAAGAGGCCTTAGTGTTTGTGTGTTTCTGGGACTTGTCTCATTTCTTTGTTTACAGTCCAAACAATTGGTGTGTATGGGGGAATGTAAGTCGCGATGTGCGACTGTGAGAAAGGTCACCTATAGGCTGCAGCTTTTAGAGGAGTATCGAGTTTGCAGCGTTGAATTTGAACCAAGGAGCATTAGCAACCTAAAAATGCAAAAAAAAGCACTTTTCTAATGTCTTTGTCTTCTGTGATTTAATTCAAAAACCACATCCCCCCCAAAAAGATGCCTCAAGCACTTTGATACCGCTAGCTTCTTATACACGACAAGAAAAGTAAAATTTGTAAAATCTTTGTAATTTTTTTTGTAAATGCTACTTCAGATTAAACTGTAACCTTAACATGAGTGTAACACAAGCCAGCCAAAGAGGAAATCTCATATTTCTGTATGCTCAGGTGCTCTGCCCAACGTCAGGGTCACCTTCACCAGAGGGAAAAATAAATCCTGGGTGGCTCTCTAACACCACCCATAAGACCGCTCTCCCTTCAAGAGGTTGGCCGATGGGTGTCAGCCCCACGTTTGCCTTATCTTCTTATGCTTATGTAAGCCATGGCTGTCACCTCTAACATATATGAACCCATTAAAAAAAGTCACATTTTGTGAATATTCTTTGAAACAAAATATGAGGTTTTTCATGTGTTACATAAAAACTGTAGGCTAGACTGGCCAGGTACTGTAGTCTGTGTGTTTTTCCTGTTTTTTCAGAGTCAAGTATGCCTCTCTTTCATGAAGGGCAGGTTCATGGAGGCTGTGGCACTTAATCTCAACTATCCCTGTGATAACAGCCCTACAGTGAGCCAGTCGGTGTGTCTGCTCAGACACACACACACACAGATTTATCTTTACAGTGGGTGGGTGGCTCCACAGTGGTGCAAACAAAGTGCTGTGCACTTTTTTTTGCAAGTGTGTGTACATCAGGCAGCGTTACACACATGATGAGGACATTGTCACAACAGAGCTCTCTGTAGTTCAGCCGCTTGTTTACTGACGCTGCCATGCTAATGTACTTGTGAGGGTTAGAGAGTGCATTCCCAACCGTGACAGCTCGCTGTCGTCCATCTCACGCCCGATCATTCACCCATAATGATGTTGTGTTGATAAAGCTATGAAAGGTGGACTTCCTTTTGTGTCTCTTGTTTGTTGTGTTACTCCTAAAGTAAAGTTGTAAAAGCGTTCCCAGTGGCCTTTTAATTATGATTGTGAGGTTTTTAACCCCTCCCAAAAATAACTTGTACCATTTTCTTGAGCATAGTTTCGACAGAGTGGTGGCAGCTCATTAGAAATTCACCATTAGCATGGCGTGAGCCTGCCTTAATTTCCCAGCATGCCTTTGTTTACACTCAGTGTGTTTGAGAGGATCGTCTGGATCGTCAGCAGGACCGGGCGGCTGGGGGCAGGGAAAGGCGCTTGAGATTAAGGCAAACACTGAGCTGCAGAGCAAAACTACCCAACATGCACCGCAATCCTACTGTCTCCTGCTAGCTTGCAGTCCCTCACAACCCCAAGCTAATATTACTGGTGCAACAAAAATGGCGAGCAATATTGGGGCTATCCAGTCGTACAGTTTTGAGTCAGATGCCAGCTTGAATCAAGGAAACGAAGACGCACATGGATCTAGTCGTCTACATGTGAATGCATCAGAATGGAGCGGAGCAGGGAGCCTGTGGCCCACCGATTGTAGTTTGTAGCTAACAGCTGCAAGCTTTTACAAACAAAATTTTTGTTTCATCTGCTCCTAATTCACCATAATTTGAATTAAGAAAAATTCAGAAATCCTGTTTTTAATCTTAATTTTTTTAAATAAATTTCCTCCATCTTTAGAAAAATCCCACAAGAGCATGTTCAAAACACAATTTTCATTGGAGTGAGTCTTAATAGCTCAAAAGAATTGAGAGAGCCAACAAAGTATTATAAAGGGCAAAAAGCGCTGTGATCATCAAAATAGTTTGACTGTAGTAAATCGCTGCCTTAAACGACTTCTTTTTTGGACGTTTGCGATTTAAATAAACTTCTGCAGCTAAAAGGGAGCACAGCTATTAAAACCATTTGAAGAATGCTCCCAGTGTGACTTCTGTGTGCAAAAAAAAAAAAAAAAGCAGCTTGAGCTCAAACATCTGTCCAGTGTTTTGGACCTCCCCTATAATCCGGGCCTTGCTTGTTTTCAACATCTCTTTTCCATTGGTAACCTGATTAATGGAATCTAATCGAATGAGCAACAAAAGGGGGGAGGCGACGTATATTAGCCGGAGATGCCAACCTCGTCTTGTGAATCTCGAATCAGTCCTTGTGTCCTCATCTGTGCCCTCATGGGAAATAAACAGTAACTAAATCAGTCGTGAGCTTTGTGTGTGTTGTGTTTTAAAGATGAAAGGGCTTCAAAACAATGAAAGTGCTGCCCTGGGGTTTCTGTCGAAAAAAAAAAAGAAAGAAAACCCAACTGAAGCAAAGAATGAGACCTTTGATCTGTTCAGTCGGTCCCAATGAGTGAAGCTGAGCCTGTACAAAGAGCTAGAAGAGACAGGGGTCAAGAAATAAGAAGTCACAGATATAGCTTAGACACAACAGAACTTTTTTTGCATAGATTTAGTGGTGTGAGTACAGTAGAGGCACGTCTCTAAAGAACATCTCTAATTAGCCAGTGTAATCTTGGTAAATGTGCTTGTTTTGAGGCTTTGTATTGCATAATGAGCACCACTGAGATAAGATTTTTGCAGGAACTAACAATTCCATCTACAAAACCGTTTTGAAAAAAACAGAAAGTTTGATTTGGTCGGTTACTTGCTGCTGCTGCTGCACAGTCTCTGCAGCCCGGCCTGTCTGCTTTGATTTCATAAAGCGAGCGAGTGACCTATATACTTCTCTGAGGGAGGGGAAGTCACCTTGCTAGGTTGACCAGCAGGCAAGCATGCTGGCATGCAGCAGTGAGGTTTTCATGTGCGGCAGCGTTCAAAGAGGGCTGACCAGCAGCTCGATATTAGAAGCATACTTTAGGAGGACCTCTTGTTTGCTGCTCGTGTCGTTCTTGGCCGGGAAAACCTTCTGGGGCCTGTTTCTCTTGGCTGCCGCTGTCTTCTTTTTAACACCGCTTGATGATGGAGTGAAAAAGCCAAGCTATGGAGGAGTATCTCTGTGTGTTAACACACTGAAAAATGCGTCTTGACGTGAACTGGATTTGCACACATGCACACTCTCAGTCACTCAGCTGGAGCCATGGGGCCCAGTGCCAGAAGTATCAAGTCAGACAAACACCTCACCAGAGACTCCTCTAAGCGTCCTAACAAATTGAATGTGTGTGTAGATGGACAAGAGGGAATTAGATCAGTGGTCCTGATTGTATCTGAGTGTGCTGTTGCTGTACCCCTTTCCAGCTAGTTCCCCCAGAGGAAATGTGTGTGCAGAGGAGAGAGACGGAGAGAGGAGGAGGACAGAGAGCTTGGCAGCTGGTTTGATGAAGGATGTACTGAGAATGTTAAGCAGACAATCACCTTGCATGTTATTGATTGAGATGGAAGAGAGGTAATTAGCACAGAAAAGAAGGGGAAGCTGAGGCCACTTTTAATGTTTTGATACAAGCTGTTCCCTCTGTGTACCCATCCACATGTTGTGCTCTTTGCATGTGTAGTGCATGTGAGGATTACACAGAATGAAAGTTTGCAGACAGTGCAAACTTTAGAGCTTTCTAGGATTTTAATGAAACCCACCAATCATTTTAATCTGAGAAGCTTTTTTTGCTAACTGATAAAGTTAATATTGTCATTTCATGGCTTTATTTTTAATCCTGTAACATAGAATGCAACTTTTTCCATTATCTCAGTTGTAGGATTTTTCTAATGGACATATAAGAAAATTAAACTAAATTTGTATTTCTGACTGTTTCTTTATTCAAATCACTGTGAATCAGAAGCGGATGATAAAATGCTGTTGCAAAAAGCTTGTAGTTGTGACGTAAGTTCTACAATCAGTAGGCGACAAGCTTCCTGCTCCACTACTTTCTGATGCAGACAAATAGATCCATGAACGTCTTCATTTTCCTTGTCTGAGCTGGAATCTGGATCAAAAATGTACGGCTGGATAGCTCCAATATTTCTTGCCATTTTTGTTGCACCCCCAAATGTTAGGTTGGAGTTGTGAGGAGCTGTAAGTTTGTGGGAGAGAGTGTAAACAAAAATTCTTACTGTGTTCATTCCGGGAATGTGATACTCGTTCAAGAACGCGCTAAAAGCGGTACTGTGAAGTGTTGCATATCTACACGAGGTTGCTTTTCGCCACGTCAGAATCCACTGGAATTACATTAAAGTCCCCCTCCGAACATCTATTGATCTATTGTAAAAGCGTCATAATATTGATTATGCTGTTTTTAGCCAAATTCGTAAACCTGAGTTGTTTTTTTAGGAAAAAGTTTCTGCAGAGTGGCAGTAATTAATCAGAGATTCACCTCTGAGTTGTGAGCGGGACTGTCGACCCAGAGTAACCCCACCCCTACTTCCCATCATCCATCTCTTTACACTCTCCCCTGTTAGCTTACAGTTCTTCACACCCCCAACCAAACATTGGGCGCAACAAAAATGGTGAGTAATATTGAAGCTATCCAGCCGTACAGTTATGAGCTAGACGAGAAAAAGAAAGATATACACAGAACTTGTTGTCTACAAATGGATGCGTTGGAATAGAGTGGAGCAGGGAGCATCTGACTTGTCGTCTTTACTTCTATGTAACAGCTACAAGAAATGCCATTTTAATCTTTATTTTCTTTGCATATGTCTTCCATCATGAGAAAAATACTTCAATAACATGTTTGAAATGGAAAAAAAATGGAATGGGTCTTTACATACATGGTTGAGGAGTTACAGAAATCAACAGAATGTCAACACTGAAACTAAAGCTTTGGTGTTAAAGGGTTAATGCATTTCTGATATTTGATCTGACACATTGGTATTTTGTTTTTGTAAAAGATGGTTAACTGTAGTCAAATTGTTTGAAAACTTCCACCTGCTTCATGATACATTAACCAAAGGCAGACCTTTGAGACTAATCTCTGTGATTCAAAGATCTCATTTGCAGGAACTTTTTAACTAATTCTTCCACTTAGCCGTGCATTGGTAAGGACACTGTGTTCATCTGGAGCTTTAATGGCTATATAATTATGAGAATCGGTCAGTGGTGAAAGGTAAATAGTCCAAAGTAACCAAAGCTTTGGAGCAGGTATAAGCAGCAGACTGCTGTCTAACTACAGCATATGTCAGGACTGATTTGTGCATTTGAGACGGTTGATTTTAGGTGTTTTAAGTCTACAATTTAGATAGACCAGGGGTGGGCATAGTCCATACTCTATTCCTTTATCTTCACCCTTTTCATAGACCCTCACAGAGAAGGATGAGCGGTTTTGAGTCTGCACAGATTTGGCATCTTGCTCTCAACTTATTGGATTTAAATAATACGACCCATAAATCTGTCAGTGTCATCTCTGTAAGCATGGTCTACTTGTAAATCAGAGAACTGCAAAGTCTATTGGGAGATATATTTATGGCCTGCGGTTGGGTACTGCTGCTGTCAGTGGATGGTAAAAAAATTAAGTTTCACAATTTGCCTTATGTGGGAAGGGCACAGCGAGGGCTTAATTTGCTGATGCCATTTGTGTTGCTTGTTTATTTTGCTTTTAATGAATGTTTGGTTGAAACCCTATGTGTGTTTGTTTACAGCTCATCACTGAGACAACCTTCCTCAACGGCCAAAGTTTGCCTGGTTTGTGGAGACGAGGCTTCAGGGTGCCACTACGGTGTTGTGACATGTGGGAGCTGCAAAGTCTTCTTCAAAAGAGCTGTGGAAGGTAAAACACAAGATGACAATGCTTTAGGGATTCATTTTATTTCAATGTTTTTTATATTAACGGCTGAAATACACATCAGAGAGCTAATATTAAACAAAATCCTAACTTATAGAATTACAGAATGTAAAGAGTCCATGCTTTCAACAACATATTTATTTTTTTGTTAATTTAAGCTGCTAATTCTGCCTGTTTCAAGTTGTTTAAGGTGTTGCTTCACCCATCACACTCTTTTTTTGCACAATTAATTTCTCAGGGTGCCACGAGGGTCCTGTTAAAAGAGAAAGACATTATGGAAAAGTCTTTAGACGTAGTCTGCATGCATCTTCACCTTCATAAACCCAGAGAGAGTATTTTCCATATGAACGGTTGTCTCAGTGCAGAATGTAAAATATCAAAAAAGATTAAATTTATTAGTTATTAGTTTCAAGCAACATGTTGAACACATCTACAACATACGCAACTTTGAATGTGAATGTGCACATAGTTTTTTTTATGCAGAATACTGTTCAGTTCAAACACTCAAAATACAAAGAAATCCTCCAATGATTTGTTTATTTTTGATAAAAATAAACTGCATCCACTGCTGTATGCTGTAAATGTCATCTGAATGTGATTCTGCTGTCCTTCACTGTCAAAATTCACCTCTTTGGCCTCCAAATAAATCCAGAAAGTCCCTGTGCATGAGCAGCACATGGCACATTTCCATGGTGACTAATTTGATTTTGACCTTAAACATGTTTAATGTAAATATATAACATTAAAACAAAACATTTAGCTAAAAACACACAACAATGAAAGGTATCCATGATTTTTTTTTTTTTAGACCGATGTCTCAAAATGCATATCAATGTTTGTTTCAACCATGTTTCTTTATTGTATATGTTTCTAATCTTTTTTATTGTTTGAAATTTTGAAAAATAAAAAAATAATACATGTTGAATTAACAAAGCAACATATTTAATTGGAATTCCTAAACTTTTGAAAAAAACAAAAATAGATGAAATATAATAAAATAAATTCTTTTGTCTGGTAATTCAATGATACAGTTTTGAGGGAAGTTGGTTTGTGTCTTAAGTGTCAGTAAAGAATAGCACTGTGATAAAAATATATATATATATATATATTTATCATTAAAGAAGGGGTTTGCTTACATCATCCTTGCACAAATTCTCAGAAAACCCCAATATAATGACAATATATTCACCATATATTCATATCTTCCTAAAACACATATAGGCAAATTCAGGTGTTGCATTTTAGTGGAGTGGGAAATCTGAGACAAATGTCATTAAAAGGAAGGAAAAATCCAAAGGTACGTCTCCAGGAGCAGCACTTTACGTTATATTTAGCTTGGGGAAAATCAGCCACAGTCATAATGTGTTTTTCATGTTGTGCCTGTTGCCTGAGGCTTTTGCCTAACTCATTTAGATCAGTGTTTGAATGCAAAACACAGTCTTAAAGCCCCATTGCAGGAGAAAGGAAGAGGAGGGGAAAAAAGTCACAGTTCCTGCTGGCTAGCCTTCAGGTCCTCTGGGTTTTTTTGTCCATTTTGGGGGCACTGGACTCTTTTCCAGTCAAATCAGGCTCCACATTGATGATGTGTGCATTTTTTGTTACAGAGACTCAAAATTAAGATATGTGAATGAAACCATTAAATCGGCCTGAGAGAGTGAGTGCTAACATCTGGGTGATTGCAAGCCTGAACCCACATCAGTGCCGGCTGTCATTCTCAAGAAAATGGCTCATTTGTTGCACTGTGGGGCTTCGCAGTGACCTTTTAGTATTTTTACATACTAGTTTTTTTTAAGTTCCGATTTTTTTTGTTTTTGTTTTTGTGGCGCTTCCTCTCGAGTCCGCCAAACCTCACAACTGCAACCGTGCAAACCATGAAAGAAAACCCCTGCAGGGCTTTGATGTCATCAGTGTTGCATGTGAGCCGTTGCCTTAGATGACCCCTCCACAGCTGCTGCTGTTGCTGCTGCCGCTGAGGTGGAAAAAAAAGGAAAGCAAAAGGGGGGAAACAGTGCGAGAAGGATTTTGCAAAGTGAGGGGACGGTGAAACGGATATGGCGAGCGAGGACGGGACGAAGGACGAATAAAAAGTCAAAGCCCACAGAGAGGCTGAGAGGGAGGAGCTAACAAATAGAGGGAAGGAAAGCCAAGTCAGACCTGAGAGGTGTAAATTGGGACGCGAGGAGACGTTATACTCCTCCTCTCCCCTGTAATCCCCTCTGCTTCTCCTCCTCTTTTCTCTCAAAGTTGCAGAACTTCGACTTGGCAACGCAGATATAAAAGGAGACTGCAGAGAGAGTGGGCATCTGTACAAGGGGAATTATCCAGCCCATGCTTAATTTCTTTTGGCAAGGCCTGCCCCGGGGGACACAACTTTTCATTTGGCTGTAGCTCATTAGAAGACTAACTGGCTCATAGCTCTTTTACTATATAGCTGTTTAGCATTTTACAGTCATCAACAAATCAGATTAAATGCTCAGATTTATTCATTTTTTGTGACGTCAGACAATTTACATCTAAATATGGTTCTTTTTTTTTGTTGTTGTAGATTTTATTTACTTTACTGGACCTGAGGAGAGTTATTTGAAATCCACTTTGTTTTAATTTTTCTTTTTTTTCTTTTTAAATTTAGACCATCTGCTTGGAATAACTAATCGCCAGCTGGGCCTTTCACTGTCCAAATGCGTTCTTCTACAGTCCTACTCAAAAGGACAAATATTCACTCCCCTTAACTTTACTCCACTACCAGAAGGCACTCCCATCTGAACGCTTTATACCCTGAAATTTTTCAATTTTTAAAAAAGAAAAACTTTTAACTGTGAAGGCTAACAGCTGGTAAATAAAAAAGATTCTGTACCAAATATATATTTTTAATTCCATCTGTCTGATCTGTGTAATGTGGTGACCTCATTTAACTCACATTTACCTTCTATTAGTTATTTTTCTGAATGCTTTTGAGGTTTAAAAAAAGAAAAGAAAGGTCAGACTTTCGCAACATTTGATCACTAGAGGGTATGACCTTTTCTTGTTTTTTGCGGGGTGGGGTCCACAGGAGAATTCAAACACTTATGTTTGCGAAGAGACCTGGGTCACATTGTAACAGAAGCTCGCTCCGATTGTTTTTTCAGTTTAGCTGGTATTGTTACTTCTTTTCGCTGTTTCACGTTACAAGTCTTCTAATGTTTCCATAGATGTGCGTGTTTTTTGTCTAGCTGTTGCTGCATTATCAACTTTTTTTTATCTTTAATACTAGAAGGAAGGTTTTTTAAAAGCTAAATTAGTCAACTTATTTTTTGTTTTTTATCTCTAAATTGTACTTTTCATGTAAATTTCCCCTTCACACACCTGCGTGTGAGAAATCTGACACATCCTTCATAGAAACAGTGAGCTGCTTTCTGTAGGCCATTTTCATTCAGCTGGCGCACAATTAAGGTGCATCCGAAGTCCGTCGTTGTTTTGTCTCTGCTTCCCGGTTGCTAAATCATGCAGACGCCCCCGCGGGGGTGTGAGAATTCCTCCTTTGTGTGCCCTTTCTTATGGCGTTAAACTATTGTGAAACCAAAAGAAGAGGAACTGGTAGGACTCCTGGTGGTTAAGACATGCGTATGACAGAAAAAGATCTCCCGTTTCAAAGCAACAATCACTGACACCAAGCTGGGTTTAAATGTTGATGTGCATGGAAAGTTGTGGATAGACTGGTTTATTGTACTATACTATTATTATATATTTCACATTATGCAACAGTTGTAAATTGGCTTTTCTTCTAAACAGCAAGAGCAGATTAGACTAATCCAGGGGTGTCCAAACTTTTTCACTCCAAGGGCCAAATTCTAAATGGGATCCCTGTTTGCTGGCCAAATACATTTTTTTTTTTTTTTGCATTTCATGAAATAGAAGGAGAAAATAAAGAATATGGTTTAACATATTTAATTTGATTCTGTATTCATTAAGGTAACACACATTATTGAGAATAAAAAGTTAGTAACATTTCTCCTTGAAACCTTTTTAAAAGCACCTTTAACATTTTTAATTGAAAAACAAGAGCAAGCTAAAACAAATGTTCTTCCAATAAAAACCAATAAAAATGAGAGACGTGGAGCTGGTCTTTTGACTTTATCCGTTTGCCACTGCTGTTGTTGATCCGTCTTGGCTAGCTGAAAAAGGTAGCTAAAAGCATCAGAAGTGACCGTGAAGGCTCCTCGAAATTTCTAACACAAAAAGAAGCCCAGGGGTGACTTACTTCGGGGCTGTTTCCCCTAGCGGTATAACGGATCAGAAAACTTACGGTTCAGATTGTGCCACTGTTCAGATCATTTTTCGGATCAGTAAAAAGTGAAAAAAAAAACAAACAAAAAAAAACAAGAAGATAAAATCCTAAAACTAACTAACTTTTAAACTAGCTTTTTTTGAAAAAAAAACTATCCTACCCTTGTAAACACACTGCATATAAAAGAAATGAATCAGAAAATTGAGTTGATAACTGTCATATTTGAACGTTCAATATTTTACTGCTGAGCATCATTGTAGGGATGAACAGATGTTATGCTATCCTGTCTTAGCCTTTTGAGCAGCTGTTCTGCTTCAATCCAGCTCTGTGACCGCTACTGGAATGAAATACCACACTGTGGCTGAAGACGCATGATCGGTGGAATTGAATGACTTTATGAAGGATGCTATTGCAGGGCTGGTTAACTGGTCAAGGAGAACTGGAAAACAGGCAGGGTTGTGGCTCTTGACCAACCCTGGCTATGGCTTTGCTCAGGAACCGCTGGATGGTTTAAGTTTGCTGGCTGAGTTCATTTTTAGTCTTTGCCTTTTCTAGACTCTAGATGCAAACCCACAGTCTCCCGGTTTCAGGGTAGAAACTCTGCCATGCGACTTCTAAACTGGTTAAGAAAACTGACTTTCAAAAAAATTCCAGGTTTTTAAATGTCAAGTACACTGCTAACAAAAATTAAAGGAGCACTTTAAAGAAGCACATTAGATACATCAGATCTCAATATGAAGTTGGATATTTAAACAAATAGCGACAGAGCAGTTTTTTAGGAACAAAAGGATGCCAAGTCTTTGAATGGAAATAAAGGTTTCCAGCCTACAGAGGGCTCAGTTGTATAGACACCATACAATCAGAGTGAAATGAAGATGTGGCAGGCTAGTCCATTTTTTCCAAAATTTAATTTCTGCCACACAAAATTGTTTTCAGTATCTTGTGTGGCCCCCACCAGCTTGTATGCATGCTTGACAACGTGCTCCTAATGTGACGACGGATGGTGTCTTGTGGCATTTCCTCCCAGATCTGTGTGAGGGCATCCCTGAGCTGTTGTATAGTCTGAGGAGCAACCTGGCGGCGCCTAATGGACCCAAACATAATGTCCCAGAGATGTTCTATTGGGTTTAAGTCAGGGGATGGTGAAGGCCATTCAATTGTTTCAATTCCTTCATCCTCCAGGTACTGCCTGCATACTCTTGACACGTGAGGCCGGGCATTGTCGTGCATTAGGAGGAAACCAGGACCTACTGCACCAGCGTAGGGTCTGACAATGGGTTCAAGGATTTCATCTGGATACCTTATGGCAGTCAGAGCACCATTTCCTAGGCAGTAGAGGTCTGTGCGTCCCTCCATGGATATGCCTCCCCAGACCATCACTGACCCACCACCAAACCTGTCATGTTGAACCACGTTACAGGCAGCATAACGTTCTCCTTGTCTTCTCCAGACT
>NC_050512.1:14930602-14933579 GCF_002922805.2 Oryzias melastigma
AAGATGTGGCAGGCTAGTCCATTTTTTCCAAAACTTAATTTCTGCCACACAAAATTCTTTTCAATATCTTGTGTGGCCCCCACGAGCTTGTATGCATGCTTGACAACGTGGCGGCATGCTCCTAATGAGATGACGGATGGTGTCTTGTGGCATTTCCTCCCAGATCTGTGTGAGGGCATCCCTGAGCTGTTGTACAGTCTGAGGAGCAACCTGGCGGCGCCTAATGGACCCAAACATAATGTCCCAGAGATGTTCTATTGGGTTTAAGTCAGGGGATGGTGAAGGCCATTCAATTGTTTCAATTCCTTCATCCTCCAGGTACTGCCTGCATACTCTTGACACGTGAGGCCGGGCATTGTCGTGCATTAGGAGGAAACCAGGACCTACTGCACCAGCGTAGGGTCTGACAATGGGTTCAAGGATTTCATCTGGATACCTTATGGCAGTCAGAGCACCATTTCCTAGGCAGTAGAGGTCTGTGCGTCCCTCCATGGATATGCCTCCCCAGACCATCACTGACCCACCACCAAACCTGTCATGTTGAACCACGTTGCAGGCAGCATAACGTTCTCCTTGTCTTCTCCAGACTCTTTCACGTCTATCACAGGTGCTCAGGGTGAACCTGCTCTTGTCTGTGAAAAGTACAGGGCGCCAGGACTTGCCAATTCTGATGTTCTTGAGCAAATGCCAGATGAGCTCAACGGTGCTGGGCAGTGAGCACAGGGCCCACTACAGGGTGTCGGGCCCTCAGGCCACCTTCATGAAGTCTGTTCCTGATTGTTTGGGTAGAGACATTCACACCAGTGGCCCTCTGGAGGTCATTCTGTAGAGCACGAGCAGTGCTCAGCCTGTTCCGCCTTGCACAAAGAAGCAGGTGTCGGTCCTGCTGAGGGGTTGAGGACCTTCTACGGCCCTGTCCAGCTCTCCCAGAATAACCACCAGTCTCCTGAAATCTCCTCCATGTTCTGGAGATTGTGCTGGGAGACACATTAAACCTTCTTGCTGCAGCACGTGTGGATGTGGCATCCTGGAGAAGTTGGACAACCTGTGCAACTTCTGTAGGGTTAAGGAATCGCCTCATACTGCCAGTAAAGATTATTATCAAGCCAAAATCACCACAAGTGGAAAACCAGCCAAAAAAGATCAAGAGGGAGAAACTTGAAATGACCTCCACATGTAACACCAGTCCTGTTTGGAGGGTTTTCTGATTGTTGCCACTGAAGTGCACCTGTTGTTAATTCCATGAACACCAATACAGCTGGAATTGATTAACGAGGCGCTCAGCTGATTAACCAACAAGAAAATTATCAGACAGGTTTAATTCAATTCATGCCAGGTCCAATAAAAAAGTATTCCTTTAATTTTTGTGAGTAGTATATTTAGGGACATGCAGAGTTTGTCAAATAGTTTGCTAAAACGATATTTGTAAAACCTTCACTGTTTAAATGTGCCTGTTTTGACCTTCAAAGTCCTCAGGTTTAGCTTCCTGAGAGTTAAACGCTTTAATTCCAATTTTGAATGCTCTTCACTTGTATGCAAATAAGAGAAAAGGACTCCAACACACAGACAGTCTGTATTGCTATAGCTGATTGCAAATGTGATGAATGCATTAACCCACTAATCAAAGTTTTTGGAGCTCATTTTTTCTGGCTTCTTAATTCTGCATACTGAATTGTTCTTTGGCAACTTTCTAGAAAGAAGCTTCTTTCCTAAAATGAAAACAAAAACAAGTGAATTGGGAATGTTACATGCTTTTATAAATTGTGTCATTTTTTATTATTATAAAGCCATTTATATGAGTCTCTCTTCTGCATTCACTCTACTATAGACACGTTTGTTGATACAAGACAGCTGCACAAAATAATTGACTCCATGTGGAGCACAGTTAAGAAGTTTAGTGCCAGTTTATTATTCACATGTCATCAGTGGCTTGGTGTGTCTCCTCTTATTAAAATACCATTGCACAAATCTGCTGTTTCTTTTGCTGTTTTCCTTTTGAGCTCATAGGTTTACCCTAGAAATGAATGATCTTTGTTTTGGCCTTGAGTTGGTCCACAGTCAGACTGATTTGTGGTTTCTACGGCTAAGATGCCACTCTTTTTGTTGCCGTAAGAGAGGTCGTCTGAGGACACATCTCGTACAGTTTCTAGATTGACTGGCAACCTTGGGTTGCGTCCAATCAAATGTCTTCCAGCTAAGTCTCTGAGTGTCGCTACGGTGTCTGAGGGCTTCACGTTGTGCGTCCAAAAAGGCTCATGGGATAGCAGCTGCTGATAAGCCATTTAGGAGCTACCCAAATCCCAGCTCTAAGTTGTATTTCACCAGATGCCCTTCAATAAATGACCTATGAACAATGTAAAAAATTCTGTCATGTGCACCACACAGAGAAGAAGCTTCTTTGCCAAGTTTTGAAAAACCTGAAAATGTGTAATCGTAGAAATGAAGCCAAAGGCCATTTAGAATACAGAATAATTTCTCCTTTTTAAAGAAGCATATTAAAAGTCAAGAAATCTACTCATTTATAACAGTCTTGATATAATAGAAAGAGATTGTGAATTTCAAAACCCCCATCCAGGATCAAACACCAAAGATTTTGGAATGAATCAGGGAAGTAGCT
Organism: Oryzias melastigma; assembly: GCF_002922805.2. Lineage (NCBI taxonomy): Eukaryota > Metazoa > Chordata > Actinopteri > Beloniformes > Adrianichthyidae > Oryzias > Oryzias melastigma. Next base: position 14,933,220 of record NC_050512.1, read on the forward strand.
TCCAGCACCAAACAGCTTAATGAGTAGCAGAAAAAACACTGACAAATTATGAAAAAGAAAACCAAAAAGTCAACCAAAGACAACCTTTGTCATGTAACACAGAGCAGCCATAACCCTTGTGCCATTCTTATTTCCGTTAACGTTGGGACTGGGATCCTCTGGATATTTAAGACTGCTTACATGTAACCAGTCCATGAGATTGTCATTGATTTGTATGGAGACAATTTAGAGCTAGTTCACTCAGAGATTATTCCTATATTTTCTAAACCAGACTTTTTGTTGCAAGACAATTTTGCTCATGAAACAAGCCCATTTAAAATTATTGGGTGAACTGGTCTGGCACCAATTACTTTCATTTTA
>NC_050512.1:14933617-14951801 GCF_002922805.2 Oryzias melastigma
ATATAAACTAGTTCCAAACTAGAACTTTAAAAATGCTAATGATTGAAAAAAGGATGTAACAGGTTGGGAAAAGAAAAAGTCACGGGTGGTGCCAGACAGTGGTACCAAACGAGGCAAATGGCGTGGGTATTTCCAAAAGAACTTATAGTATGAAATGATTTCACACTCAGGCAGCACAAAACTAAGTGATATGTTTGTGTTATGTTGGAGATTTGAAGCTTGTGGTGTTGAAAAAGAACATTTAAAAGCATATATATGTTTTTATTTACACTTTCACACTTTCCAATATGCTAATGTAAATTTTGTATTGTCTTTTGCACCACTACACAAGATTGTGTTTGAAAAACAAAATAAATCATCACAGATTTGAAGCTGAAATAGTTCGTTTTTGAAAATAAAAATGTTTAAATAAAAAATTTTACCACACAATGTGGTTTTCGGAATAACTGTTGTAAATCAAAAGGCATTTGTTTCTTCTTTCCTTTTATCTCCCCATTAATCGCATATGGGTATAAATATTCTAAATGCGTCTCTAAACAATCTGATCATTTTTTTCTATACAGACAGGGAAACAGAGTTGTGTCTGGCCACACTTCAATACAGATGTTTGTGTGTCCAAGGAGAAAAAAGTTGAGCCTCTTGTGCAAGGCAGTGGCATCAAAGTGACATCAATTCTTGGTAGCATCCTCTCGTTTTATGCAATCTTACGTCAGCAGTGCCAGCTTGCAGCTACAGTAAGAACATTGCACCCACTGCCAAATGCCATTCAGAGTCACAGCAGAGTTATTGTTGTGGGTCAGCTACTGAATTTGTGAGGCTATTTTCAGATTAGGGCCAACTTTGTTAAGCAGTTTACACATTTTTATGTGTGGTGGAGCTCACAGATCACTCCAATTGTTAGAAAAGTGTGACTTTTTGTGTTTTTTTGCCCACATGAATCCCACAATGAACCAAATTTAGGCACGTCTTCCAATATGATGTCTTTGGAAATTTCTTGCAGTTTAAAGATATGTTTTAGGAAAAAACATCCAACTAAATTCAAATAATTAAGCTTGAAACATAAAGTGGCATTAATGTGGAGCCTGCCTTTAAGTTGATAAGCAAATGTAAATATTCAGAGGTAAACATGCTGTGTGGGAGCATAGAAACAGTGCATAAATAAACAAATTCTCTCCCTCTTACATACACGCTCTGCCACATAAATATCCACCATCACAGCAAAGTAAGACTTTGGCTATTTCATGCAATTCATTTCACTCTGTCATTTATTAACAGGAATCGTGAATATGAGCAGAACAGCTGACAGGAAAGCTTCGGAGTTTGCGGAATTGCCATTTGGCGCGGCCTATCCAAGTGTGTGTGTGTGTGTGTGTGTGTGTGTGCAAGGGGGGTGGGGACGGGGATGGCTGCATTGTGTTTCCTGTGTCGCAGTTTACTGTTTTTTAGAGCAAGAAAAATGGGCTTATGTAACGGTCATGTGATTTAGCCAGAAATAGTGGTGGGGCTACAGCTGCCGCCTCTCCTCCTGCAGCTCGGTTTCTTGGCTTTTGGCAGCAGCCAGACAGACACACTGCACAGTGCACACTACTCCTGCTAGCTCAGAAAACAACTTCTGCTCAGTCCTACAGACGAACACAAAGTCTGCACTGTCGACGCTACAATGACAATGCACAGAATGTACTCGTTGGTGGAAAATCAACCTGCAAATAAACATGCAAAAAATATAGATTTGCCTTTGCAGTTAATAAGGTCATCTAATCTGATTTTTAAAAATCCAATGGTTGCTGAGTTATACTTTACTTAAACATAGTATTTACAGTTTTTGACCAAAAGTTAAGGGTTAAATTGGGGTAACCAGGGACACAGTGGCCCACTGGGACGCACCACCTGAGGGGTGCTGCGATTCGTCAAATACTTTTTAAAAGCAGAAACGTTTAAATTCTTCTCTCCAACGCCACATTTGAGCAGCCTTCTCCCGATCTGCGCATATGTGTATCTCCCTACATCATGCATGTGTGTGCGCATACAAGAGCGAATAACTGTGTGTGTGTGAGCATGAGTGTGAGTGGGCGCACGGTGCTCAGAGGCTGGTGGACGTGAGAAAAAAAAAGGGATGAGAGACGTAGTCATAGAAGGAGAAGAGTGGACGAGGAGGAGGAGGAGGGTAGCTGTACAGTGAAGAGCTAGTGAAGCGGAAGGAAGCTCTCTGAAATGGGAGATCATTGGGTTTAGCTGAGGGCTAGGCAGGAGGCATGAGGGATTCTCGCCATGTTAGCATCACTGTCAGGAACTGTTCGAGCTGCAGCCAGTCTCCTGGTTCCACCAAATCTCTAATGCTGCATACTTTATGATACACTAGTACTTATACACTAAAGAAGGTGAGACCTAAATAGATAATATTTCTACCTTCATAGTCATAATATATATTTATATATATATAGATAGAGAGAGAGAACGTTTCTATTATCTCTTCTTTCCAGTCTGTTAAATGTGTCTGTTCTGTTTTATGCATCACGTGGACTGAACGTATGTTTTATTTTACTGTACTCTTTTATAGGTCAGCACAACTACCTGTGTGCCGGAAGAAATGACTGTATCATTGACAAGATCAGAAGGAAAAACTGCCCAGCTTGTCGTGTACGGAAGTGTCTCCAGGCTGGGATGAACCTTGGAGGTGAAATGTCATGACCCTTTTCTAAATTTTCCACGTCTCTGACACTACGTTTGTCCCACCCACCCTGTAAGGATGGATAGATATGATGAAGAAAGTTCAGCTGTAGTCACAAAAGGTCAAAGCAAAGTCTCTAGTTGTGTGTTCATAGTATGGGTATCAAATGCAGTGATGGTAGACATAGATATAGTTTGATTTGGAAAGAATTTAGACAGCTATGGTGTTCATTGTAGATTGAAAATACAATTGGGAGTAAAAAAAAAACGCAACAAATTTCATGCTGTCATGTTCCACTTAAGGGTTTTTATGACACGCCCTATCAATGTTCTAAAGAGAACTTGTATTAAAGCACAAATGCTAATTTACAAGTGGGTACAGATTGCTGTACGCAAACATCAGACCAAGTTACAAACACAGATCAGTAAATGTGGTAAATGTAGGTCACTGTTATAAATACTATTCACAAACGTTGAATGTTGTTTGCCATGGTTTATAGATGAAGACAGGGGATTTTGAATGTTCCAGGACAATGAGACTTGAAGCCTTTTGATGTCTAAAGAAAATTTAATGGACAGTTTTTGTTGTAAGTTTAACCATACTGTAATATGAACTAAAAAGAACAAGGGGATTTTTTTCACAAATGAATTTTGAAACAAGCTAAAAATGACATTGTATCTTTTTAAAGTGTGTATGAACAAAGTATATTGCTGTTTTTTTAATAAGCTAACAAAAAAATTAGTTTATAAACCACAGCCGAATGTAAATAAACATGTTTCTTTAATTTTGAAATAAAAATTTAGAATCCAGTTGGTAACAATTTAACACTACATCTCTTAGAAAAATGCAAATGGACATAGCTATTATTGGTGTGTGTTTCCTCATTTCTCACAGGGGTCATGTTGTAAAAGTAACCTGCAATAGCTAAAATTGTCAAAGTAATATTATAGATGTTTTAAGGCTGTAAAACTCCACACTACACACTTTATGCACTTTTCTCAGACTAACATGAACATTTTGACACTTCTATCTCTTTTTTAAACGTTTAAGGTTCAAACTGTAGAAAAATCTTTAGTATCGTAGAATGTAAAAAAAGAGCTGATTACGGTTGAAGATACAAGTAACTCTGGCAAGCTGAATGTGTTCTGTACAGCAGACACAGCCAAAGGAGATTGACTGACAAAGTCTACAGCCAATCAGAATGCAGAACACTGCGCTCTAGAAAAAGAGGGGAAAAAAAGCATGCTAAGATGCACTCAAAAAATTTTGTGAAACCATAAAATGTGAACTGCGATATAGCAAAGAAATGCTCTAAAGTATTATAGAGCATTTATTAGACATAAACTACAGAAAAAGAAGTGCCAATTGAAAAATGCACAAATGGACAGTTTGTTTTGGACATTTGCCTTAGTGTCAGCTAGATTGATAAAATAAAACTGTACATGTAATGCTCCAAATAACATGTTATGTTAATATAGTTTTTGACAGCTGAATATTGAACAGTCGATATGTAATAGAAGAAAAATTATAATTAATTATATTTACCTATTTAATCAATTGAGAGAAAACAAACGGTGATATCTAGGCTATTGTTAAATGAACAAACAATGAATGCCATGCTGATACAGGCTATTGATGCATTTCCCACAGCGCGCAAGTCTAAGAAGTTGAAGCTAAAGGGAGTCACTGAAGACCTGCAGAACTCTAAGGATGGCCAAACTGCCACAGGTGGCGTTGGAGGCAGTTACCTGACCTCGGAGAAGGAGCTAAATTCCAGTGCTGCCAATGCCCTAGTGCCCCGCGGGCCTGGGGTGGTCACACCTTTTCTGTCGCCCTCCATCTGCAGCGTGTTGGAGCTCATTGAGCCTGAAGAGGTGTACTCTGGCTATGACAACACACTGCCTGACACAACTGACCACTTGCTGTCCAGTCTCAACCGCCTGGCTGGAAAGCAGATGGTACGCATGGTGAAGTGGGCCAAAGTACTTCCAGGTTAGTGGCCAGCAGAGACGTGGGATGAAACTACATTGTCTTTTATAAGAGCTGTCCCAGAGGACATCAAGATGAGGTTTATTATTATGTTTCAAGATGTGTAACTGTTTCTTTCCCTAAAATGTGTTATTTATCAATGCAATGGCAGAATTGGAAGGTTTTTATTGGTCAAAAATGTTTATTTTCTTAAAAATATATGTTTAGGGTGAAACATATTTGAACAAACTTAAATGAATGTCACTTTTTCTCTTGAATTCAGAGGTTTTTGAGTTCTGTGTAATGGGATCGTACAAGCATTTCCTCCTTATCTTCAGTCCTGATCTCTTTAAAGATGCTAGATTTATAGGGTACAGTTTAATTTTTTTCATTTTAGGCAATGAAATTATTTTTCCAGGCTTCAACCAGATTAAGCGCTAATCCCATTTCTCCATTAAAAAAATAATCAAATTGAAGATTAAAAGAGATTATTTACATTTTTCGGTTGTTAGATACTACAGTTCATTTTTTTTCTGTGTGGGGAAATATTTCTAAAAATGTACAAACAAGTTTCCCTCAAAAGACAGTAGTAGAAATATTGAAAGGTGGCTCACAGGTAGCTCTTTGAGCCTGTTTAATTTGCTGTATTGCAAATATTTGATACCTCCATGGTGTCTGCTTGCCACATCCGGACGTATAAATAGAAGCCAGACAGAAGGGTCAAAATAAGTACCTTCGACTTTCAGATATGCCTCTGCCTGCAATTTGGATACTTTTAGGTTTGGGCGGATAAAACTCAAAGCGTTAAAGACCAGAGGAGTCCATTACTTTTGTTTTAAAAGGTTTTGCAACTGCATAATGACTTGGAATAAATCCAGTAGAAGGTCAACACTAAACTTATTGAATTTAATGACCTTAAAGACTCCTGGAAGATTTTAAAATAAAAATATACATTTTTCTTTTAACGTAAATGATTTTTTTGCCATATAAACACAGAATGAATTGTCTTTAGGCTTTGATAAGTCACTAGTGCCCTTTGGTTTGCATGGAGAGGATGTTCTTCCTGGAGTTTGATTGAGAGTTTGGCTTGTTTCCTCTTTGACTCTATTTTGGGAGCTTTTAAGAAAACGTGCCAATAACCGGAGGCCTAGTAAGATTTACATAAAACAAGACTGGGTGAATGCTTGTCAGTGGTTATCATGTTGACACACAATCTGGCACAGGCATGCACACCTTAGCAGCATAAACGCAAACAAAACAAAAGCCGGAAATTAAATAAATCTGAAAAGTTGGCATTTGTTCCAATTTGTTGCTGCTCTATTTGTTTATTTATTAAGCCCAAAACTAATAAACCAGAATATCAGGAGTACGTGTAAAAGCATTGCTGTCGCTTGATCCCCCTCCTTACGTCTGACATGTGTGTGTGTTTTTGTGTGTTAGGCTTCCGGGGCCTGCCCATAGAGGACCAAATCACCCTGATCCAGTACTCGTGGATGTGTTTGTCCTCCTTTTGCCTCAGCTGGCGCTCCTACAAACACACAAATGGACAGATGCTCTACTTTGCCCCTGACCTCGTCTTTAATGAGTAGGTCTACACTTCTAGATTTCCAATAACCCTGCACCCTGTTGTTGATACTTAATTGGTTGAAGTGCTCTGTCCCTTTGAGTACTGTCATGAACTGTTGATCTTTATCTGAATTAATTACTGATAAATACTTAGAGTCTTATTTTTTTAGCATAATTACTGAATAATTTGTCATCTCTGCATTTTTTAAGTTCCAGCCTTTACTAACAGTTTTTTTTTTCTATTAAGTTAGAAACATTAGAATGCAGTGTGTTTTCTCAGTGTGCCTGTATAGTAGAAAAACAGAACTGTACAGGCTACAATGAGTTTTTGCACTACTGATGTTGCTTTCCCCCGATGTCACAATGCACTTTAAACAAGGTCAAAATCTTAAGAGCGGAGTTCTGCTGCTTCACAGGAAAACACAACATGTTTGTACTTTCCTTTTTTTTTGATGGTTCTATAATTGCAGGAGGACAAAAAAATGATCAAAGCCATGTTGGTACATCAGCAGCTCATTTAATCTGTGTTAATTTGTTTGAACAAGGGGATAAGTGGAAAGGTGCATGCGGGCCTTTTAATCTGGTCGGAGCCGCAGCTCACGGCCGATGATAAATGGAACGTTATGGAATAAAGGCAAGTGAAAAATATAAACCTCCGTAGGCAGCCTGCGTAGAGGCGAAGGATCAATCAGGGCCAGGTTTAAAAGCTCCAACTAATAGCTTGGATAAGTCAATGTCAATGGGTCAGTCTGTCCCAAATAAATAAACAACTGCACCCGGCAACAGTGTACAGCCTAGCTGCAAACTTCATGCATCTATGTGTCCACAAGTCCTCAGTTTACAGACATACTTTGACCTGTTTATGTCTAATAATATAGGGGTTCTAATTTACAACACACATGTTTATATATAGCAGGTTTTGGGGATTATCAGAAACCGTTGTGAACATAAAATATACAAACTAAACATAATAGTGATTGTAATTGTGAATAGTTTTTTTTTTTTTTTTGGATAAGCTGTTGAAAAGACGATTATAGTTGATATCAACAGTGGTCTTTAACCTGAGGCTCCAGAGGCTCTTTTGTCCCTTAATCGTGTCTCTTTTGATTTGAAGAAAAATGCTAGCAATTCCAACAAATGATTATTTTGTAGTTTTGGTTTATTTTTTTAAATAATTAAATATTGCCATTTATGTTTAGATTTTTAACATAACTGAGCAAAATTACTAAAAAGGTTCAATCTACTGTCAGAGTGGTTAATAATTGGAACATCTTTTTGCATTTATATGCAAACATTTTAAAAATGTGGATTCCACTCTACAGTATTGTTGTCTTATTTATATTCAGTAATAAAAGGAGTAAAAGAATTAAGGAGCACTAAAGTCACAATGATAGAAAAGTTCATGTTTTACTTTTTTTTTGTATTTTTAAAGTAAATCTTTTGCAGCTGGAGGATTTATCAACCATAAGATGTGTTTTATTTTGAAAGGAACTTGTAGGTACTGCTATAAAAAGTAAAATAAGTTAAGTTTGTCATATAATGTATAGAAAAACTTAATTCTAGAGAACATTTTAAAGCTTTGTTTTATAAAAGAATGGCTTAATGGCCACAAAAACACAAATCAAGTGTATTTTTCTAACTTTAAGGTGGAATTTAACGGCTCTCGCTGGGTTTCGGTCAACAAAAAACTGGATCAAATGTTTCTTTTAGCATTAAAGTTTGCAGACCCCTGAACTAAACTAGCCAAACTTTAATCACAAATGTGGAATGAGAAATATTTACCATACAACAAACTTTCAAAGATGCATTTTAAAAAGCTACCAGAAAAGAAAATGGAAAACAAAAACTTAAAAAAAGACAAATACAAGTGTTAAAAACAAAACAGGAATCTAAATTCCATCCATCCATCATAGTTTTTCACCTTCATCTAGAATCAATCATCAGAGACCATGATTCAGCATCACTTCTGCAGAATTTCAAAGTCTGAACGAGAAACCAGCTACAAAATTTATGAGCTCAACCTCAACTTACTCCCACTCCCCCACATCTTTTAGCTTTTTCTAGCGTTAAAAAGGTTCCTATATACCATTGTGGGTACCTACAGAATCACCTTTCACCTTTATCGACTCAAATTCTGAATTGTTTTATATGATATAGAATGGCATATTTTTAAAGATAATCCACATATGGACTTGTCTTTTTTTATTTCGTACAAATAAACATCCTTTCTGCTGCAGTTTGATTCGTTTCTGTATGCTAAAACTTTACCCTTGAAAAAAACAAGTAAAAACTGTTTGGGAAACTAAAGAGAGTGACACAAGTTTACAAAGAAACTTGAAAGTAGTTAATAGAGAGGAAAGGAAAGAGATTGCCTCCATTTTTTTATTCTTTTCCCCAAACCAGCAGCTCATTTTAAGCTGTGATTCAGCAAAATTGATTTGAGCAAGAGACAGAGAAGAAGGGGGGTGCGATGTGTGAAGACTTTCGAAAGTCCAGCCCAAAGTTTCATGAAACGATAAATTTATTCTGCACTTTGAAAACCAGTTCACACACTCGCAGAGAGAGCTGCTCAGCAGAGAAACCGCTCGGTTGTGAGAGATGTTGTACAGTTGCAACTAGAAGTGTTTCTGATGCTTTCAGGGAAACATTTATCCATTCACAGGCTGCAGATTAATGTGACAACAGAGTGCACTAATGTTAAAGATCTACTTACTTTAAAGTCAAATCTCACCACTTGTATTTTGTCACTTTAACCTTGATGCTCATTTTATTAGACACTCTTTCAAATTGGCTCCCAGTGTTTTAAAGTGTTTTTTCCTTATTTCCTCCTCTGAAAATCTGCCAATGGGGTAAGAAAAACAGCCTTACCATGGAGTTCTTATTCTAAGAAAGACATGTTTTCTCAAACACTAATTATTTTACTTTTGAAAAACTTACTTGATAAGATTATTTTACTTGCAAGACAGAAAATAAGAAAATTTTTCCTAAAGCAGATTTTCAGTTTTTGCATTTTACAAGTCTATGCTGGAGTTGAGGGAGAAAAAATACAGATATTGATTTCATTTTTTAAAACACAGCTGCAGGCATGTTTGTACATTTCCCACTAGTGACGAGTATGTCTGTGCGCAGGCCGCTTTTGTTAACATAAATCTGTTTGAAATCACACGACCCTCCATAAGATCGTTTCTATGGCGACGGTGGTGGAAGCTGAGGTCTTCTGTCATCTGTCACTGTCCTGAAAAAGTGCTTCATCTGTGCTGTGATACTGTACACAGCGGCCTGCAATCTGAGGGACTTTTGTATTCTGCTCTTGGTCCAGACGAATTCGAAACACTTTCACTTGGAGCTTTAACTAACTCGCTCGGAGCAGAGTGGGGGAAAAAGCTCTTCAAATGGAAAAGCGTTAAAAGGAAGTAGTTTCTGAACTGTACAGGTGTTTGGAGGGGCTCCAAGGATGGATCCCAACTACTGCTAACCCTACCAAATTCAATTTTCAGGTTTTGTGGTTTTCTGGATCTTAATCACTAGTTTGTTGTCGTCTTGTTTTGCAGGGATCGAATGAGACAGTCAGCCATGTATGACCTCTGTCTCGGCATGAGGCAAGTGAGTCAAGAGTTTGTTCGATTGCAGCTGACGTACGATGAGTTCCTCTCAATGAAAGTCCTTCTACTTCTCAGCACAGGTAGGTATCATCCACCCCTCTTTGTTTTCTAACACCAAACATAATCACCTACATTTACGAGCAAATAGTTCTATAAAGGAAGTTGTGTAATTCCACAAGCTGAAAATTACTCTTAAAGATCATCTTATTTTAATCTTTTGAACGGGTCGGGAACACATTGAGATCATTCTTTGTCAGACGAGACTTGACTTTGTCATGGAATTGTTGACATACTCTCGGCATCCAAGAGCGGTGCTGAGCTGTCAGAGCTCAGGCTCGGCTATGATGTGCTGAGACGAGGTGGAAAACTGTTGTGTTGTCTGACCAGTCATTTTTACCACACCATCTGAGTAGGAGAGGAGGGGGGCCATCTGGCTTTCTAACAGCTCACAGCTCAAACGTCAGCAGCCATGGTGGGATGGGGGACGCATTATTTCACATGATGGTGACGCATGACAATCAAACCTCTTTAAATGCAAAGTTCACACCAAATAAATCATTTCAAAACATACATGCTACCATGTCAGGTATTTAGACTGAGTTTGTTCCAAAAAGACAGCAGTGCACCACACCCTGCTTTTTTTGGGAGTGTCCCACTAAGCTGCAACTACTTGCAAATTGCAAAACAGCACTAATGTTGTTAGTTATTTGTTTAATTTCACAATGTAAGTGGCAGAGCCCGGCTCTCGTGTTCACTCTGTCTCATTTGTGTCTTTAGTTCATCGTTAATCTCTTAATTCAGCTCCTATGAGTTAAAAATGGTATGGCCAATTGTCTTACAAGTCTAACTCAGCTCCCCTGCTGCATATTTAGATGTTGCAGTGGTGTTAAGACTATCGTCATATATCACAAAAGGCCACAGAGCTCTCTATGTGCAACTATTTCAGTGAAATCAGTAGGTGGCCTCTCGGCGGAGTTTGTAATCAGGAGGCAGCAGTTGCATTTATACATGCCGCACAGCAGCCGCAGAGTTTTTAAGAAAAAGTTCATATTAAACAATTTTTTACATCAGTCAGAGGCTGTCCGGGTACATTTGGAGGTCGCACAATGGCAGTCCAGTGACAGGCGGGTGGCAGGAAGGCAGCAGTGTGATAATTGACTGGAGGCTCTCCAAGGTCCCCAAAATTGTCTGATTAGTAGCCAATTTAAGACTGTGACTGGTTTTTTATACTCAATGAAGACTTTTTCTACTTTTATGCCATGCTACACCTTTATATTTTGTTATTCACACACTGATGAAGGCATTGTGACATCAACCCACATGGAGCAGCAGACTAGTCGAAACCAGTTAGATGGGTGCTTCAAGGGACCTAATCCGTACTTTTCCACTGAAAAACAACGCCATAAATTACCTTGCTGACAGGAGCAGGGACACGGACACTGACCACTCAAGATGTAGGTTTGGTAAAGATGACCACATAAGGCGTTGGGGGTTCCCTCTCTCCTGACACACATTGGTCTGGAGCCTCATAAGGCCTGCCCACAATGTATATATGTGGACTCTATTTTATAAGCTTTTTGTCTTTATGGTGGTGACCCAGAGTACTCTGTGTGAGTCTCATCCAACTTTTTATTTAATTTATACATTTCAATTGAGTTTTTTGATCGCTTTGTTCCTCATAAATGAATACACCAGAGGTCAGCAAGGGCAACCTCACAGCTGCCACCGTTCATCACCCCCCTGCCCCCGTTCTGCCGTCCCTCTGCTACCATCCAATTGTTAGAAATCGTACAGTAGCAGCGCAGTCACTTGACAAGCCTCAACAGCCCGGATATGACCAGACGTCAATCTGGTAATCCCGGCCACTGTGGGTCCAAATGGGCTGACGACATTGATGCTGCACTAAACTCATCATGGCGTTCATAGCACCACGGCAACTTAGAGACCTAGACATTGACACATTGTGGTTGATGCTGAACAGAATACGAAGACGACAGATCATTGTGCTTTCTTGGGAGGCATGCTGTCTAAAAATGTTTAAATTGACAAGATTGTAATGTGTGCTCAAAATCTGAGTCGTGAATGACAGGTGGTGCAAAATGGCCAACTTTTGATGTACCCCCGGGCTACTGTGCGGCTTCGTAATGCTGTCATCCCTGGCTGACTGATGGCCGCTTGGCTGCTCCAGTCGCATTTATGACCACACGGTTTTCCAAAAATTTGATTCTGCGATGCCTCCCCATCACGCGGTGGCAGTTGTATTTGTGACCGTTGTACAAGCTATGTTCATACTGCCCTCTGTAACGCTCGTTCAAGCGACCATACTTTCCCTGAAATTATATGTAAATGCGTGCAAGTGCATGTTTCAGGCTTCTGTGTTCGAAATTCATGCATTGCTACCCAATTTCCTACAACAGTTTTTGGGTTTTTCATACAAAACGCTCGTTAATGCATAAACCAGGTCGAACTTTGATCAGACAGGGACTTTGATTTGGTAGTGACGTATGGATGTCAGAAAGGTAATTCACAAAAGTGCCAACCATTTGAAACTTCATGGTGGAGGAGAAATGAATTGCACTGCTTTAACATTTTGTGCCAAGCTTCTTCTGGCACATGCTTGGTGTGTCCGTAGCTTAATATTTAAGATGTATGTGAACACCAGGAAAACTGATCTGTGATTACAGATGAGAGTTCTGTCTTTTTTGGATTTTTGAGTAGGTTTTTAGGAAGGTTTTTTACCTTGCTTAAATTTACCAGCCCAGTGAGTGAACCTATTGTGGTTTCCAATCCAATCATCCTTCTAAAATACTAAGAACTAAAAATATGAAAAGAAGTCTGCCAAACAGCTAAAATTGCCCTCCATTTCCATTAAGTATAAGTAAAAAAAAAACAACCTTTCAAAGCATTGCAGTGTTGCCTTTTTTCTACATTTGGTGGTTGAATTAACAGCAAGGAAGAGCATTTTCTTTCATGGGTTTTCTTGTGGAATTCCATCTTCCAGTAGCATGCTAGGTGGGCCGATTTCAATTTTAATATATTAAATGTTAGTGTAAATGGTTGTTTGACCAGAGTTTTTCCAGCCAGTTCCTTGGTTGCAGCAGGAGCAGCTCTTTCACCCAGAACAGTATGGAGGCTGTGAAGAAAGGGAAAGGATGTAGAGTAATTTAAATGTTTTAAATGTCCCAAAACAGAACATATTTTTCACTCATCTGTAAAGTAAATATACCACATAATTTATCTAGACGTATGATTATGTATTTTCCACTTTACCGGTGAAGTTACTTTAGGTGGAAAAAGGATATTTTTGCCTCAAACCTTTTCCAACCTTTTCTTCCCCGTAATCTGCAGGCACCGTACCTGCATGTCGTGTTTGTGTTGATGAGAATTTCTCTTTGCTGCAGAGATGGATATGGTTGTATTTCTGTGGCAAAGACGCTCAGCGTCTTCCACCTTGCCTTACCAAAAAGACTTGCCTTTCACAGAAGATTTGATGCTCTGTTCCAGCGCGCACCTTTGAGAACGAGTTGGCAAGACCTGCTCTCCTGGCGCCCACGCTCATGCATTTATAAAGTATCAGAGATTACTCTTTAATCTTACTCCTGGTAATCCTTTAACAGAGATTTCAACTGTGAAAACACACTTGATGGTGCGTGTGCTGTGAGATGGAGCAGCGCAGCCTAAATGCTAAAGAGTGGACACGGTTAGCAAGATATGCATTGACTTGTTGATATGAAATATTTTTCCATCACGTTTGTGAATGTTTGCACACTAGTTTGTGCCTATTCTGTGTCCAAAAATGATTGAATATATATATTTTAATTAGTAAAATTAAAATGCATTTTTGTTATTCTTTTCTACTAATAAACAGGAACATTACTGGGATCGGCTGGTTGAGTGAATGTTTTAACAGTGTTGCTTTAATTGTAGTAATGATTAAAGAAATCCAGCAGTGTTGGCCATAACTCCAGATGGCCGTGCTGCAGAAGCTTAAGGGCTTCAAGAACGTTAGTGAGCTCACCACATGTCAATTTACTGTCAGAATTTGAGCAAAAATAAGTGTGCTATTTTCTATACGTCAACTCTTGTAGTTTTTAAAGTTTTTCCTTCTATTAACTTCCACCTTTCTGTGTTTTGGTTGCATATGTTGCAATCATGCTTTAATAAAAATCATAAAAAGTGTCACTGTCCAACCACCAAATGTGATTCCTCTGGTGTCTCTGTCTGTCATAAACACCAGTAAAAATAAAAAAAAATAAAAAAGTTCTGCGCGCTGTCACGTGGGGTCCAGATGACCCCACTTTTAATGTAAACATGCCTAGGATAGCACAAGAGTTAGGAATAAAGCAGCTTTTATGATGATAGAAAGACTGAAACAGTATATTCATCCTATTTAATTTATGTATTTTTAAGTTATACGTTGCTGGTGAAGCACAGCTATTCCTGCCTCCCTTGACTGCATGTCACTGCATTTGATATAACTTTAACCAGTAGGCTCAATTACATGACCAGCTGCGTCTCTCTGATGAAAGGTGGATACTGTATGCCGACACATTTTGTCTGCAGATACTGAGAGACCCAATAGAAAACCTGGTGGCAGCATTTAAATGCTAAAGTAACCAGATTGTTCTGGCAGAAATTGAGCTTTTTGTGCATCTGACATTCAATGATTTAATTTTATGAAACAGCCACTAGGTGTTTTTTAATTTAATGCTGTTATGTTGGAACCTGGCCCCCACACATTTGGCCTATTTTAATTAATCCAACTGTTGCCTGTCTATGACTAGATGAAGGAAAATCTTCACTTTTAATGAACCAACCACAATTATTACAAGCATGTTCATGTGTGCACGTCATTGCCTCATGTCCCGTGTCTGTCGTTGCTCCCTTTCTCCTTGAAATCTGAAAATACATAAAGAAAAAAAATCTTTAATTCTTCTAATGCCTTAAGAAAGGTTTTGTTAGCAGCATTAGCATGTGGGTGGCATCGGTGGCAGCAGCCTGGCAACATTTCCTCCACCAGCTTTATCCTTTTCTCTGAAAACTTCAAAAAATATTTGTCCTTTTTCCTCAAGTTGTGCTGCCTACAATAAGAAAACAAACAAACAAAAAAGCGTCTTTGTAAGTAATGATGATGATGTTAGCCGAGACGAAAGGCAAAAAAAAAAAAAAAAGCTGCAGAGCAAAGCTACATATCAAGGGTGAGAGTAAGGAATTGAGAGCAGGGAGGTGTCGGGGAGAAAGAGACAGGTGCACAGCTATGGGGAGAAAGAAAGAGAATACAAAGTGAGTGGTGGGATGGCAGAGCTGCTCCTTCTGTTGCTGTGGCCTCCCTTTCCTTTCCTCCCTGGTCATCTGGAGGTTTTCCAGAGAGCCCTGCTGTACTTAATAAAGGCTAGTCGAGCACGAGGCAGTCCTCCAAGACCTGCTATTTTTCTGCACTTCCTTGAAACCCAGGCTGGAATTTAGAAAGAGATGCTGTGGATAAAAAAGAGGAGGAAGGAGGCAAAATCAGGAGCAAGGATTCAAAACACTTTAATTTTTTGAAGCCAAAATAGACTTTATTAGATTTGATTTTTGTTAATTTAGTCAGGCCCTTGTGTTGATATTTCTTTGTTGCACTTAGAGGCAGGAATATCTGGGGAACTGAATGGAGTTCTTTTAGTCACAGCCATTCATACATATACATGTTTGGACCTTCCAGAAGGAGAGGCAGTAAATGTTTATAGGGGAGGTGTCAGAACTTGTCAATTGAGTCGGTACAGCCGAGTGTGTGCCTCTGGGTCGCTTCGTAGAAGTGTATTTGTACGCTAGATTGCATAAACAAGCAAAACACAGAGAGGAAGAAAGCAGAGAAACAAGAAAAGAGACAAGAGCTGTTATTTCTCTCTGACCTTGGCTAAGGTTTCACTGAGCCTGCGGTGTCTCATGACCCCGTTTGGATCTGATACAAAAGCGGTTGCCTATTCAGACCGGTTACGCTCTTCGCCTCGACACAAACGTGCACCACATCATTTCGAAAAATCCACGTTCTCCGCTCCTGTTTGCTTTCAACTGTAACAGCTGGTGGTCTCAGTTGCAAAAGGAACACTTACTGGCAATTCTTTCTATTGTTACTCTTTTTTTTGTGCCTTTTTTTACACACAAAATTCTGAGAAAACTTCACTCCTTTGTAATTACAGGGTTAAATTAAAAAAGTAGGTCAAGAAGTGCACATTGAGGCATTTACTAATAACAAACAGCTCACTTTCCATACAAAAGTGCCTTAACGCACAACATAGCATCTGCATGCTATCAAATATTTCATATTTTACAAGATAAAACCAATCAGATGATGAATAAAGAGGTTTGAAGGCCACATATTGGGGTAATCATGTCAGGGACCCCGACTGCCTCTGATCAGTCAGTATGTGGGTCGTCAGGAGAAAAAAAAAAAAACAAAGGGTCCAAATGCGGCTCAAGGTTTTAGCACCTTCTCATCATGTCACCATGAAATACAGCACAGAAAACACAGGGTACAGTCTGTCCGTGTGTGTTAGAGCTCGACTTGTTTGTACATTGGATTAAAGATTTGAAGGGGGACGTCATCCACCTTTTTTTTAAATGTTTTTTTTTTCCTAATTTTATATTAAAAAAATATTTGTGTTACACAAATGCTGAAGTGAAACAGCTAAAAAAATAGCTGAATATCTATGAAATGTCACATTTTCTTTTGACAGCTTTTTATTTTTAAAAATATTTGCATTATTTTTAACATATTTTAGTAGATGTCCATATTGTCAAAGTTTTTCAATTTTCACCAAAACTCTACTGTATTTTGGAGTAAAAGAAGCTCCATTCAAAAGTCATGAAATGTGCCTCTGCACCTCTGCTCATCTGAGAGAGTCCAGAACACTATCTTTCCATGCAACTTTCATTTATAGCCCTTTTTTTTGTCTTTTTTTAAACAAAGTTTCAGGTATCATGTCTGCATTCAGAGGCAGACTGTGTTCATGATTGATTAAGAGTTTTAAAGACCGTGTAGCCATATTGATCATGGTGCTGTGCGTTGGCTTCTCATTCAGTCCACTCTTGGTCTGTACTTAAGAATTCCACAAAATTCTTCAAAAGTGTAAATATAATTTAAAGGGTAGTACTCAGATTTCCGCCTTGTGATTCAGTAAGCCAGTCTTATTTTGTGGTATGTAATGCAGAATTTCTACATATAAGAGCTATTTTTAGGTGTTGTTTTTTTCACTAGACAGTGAAATTTAGTAAAGTTAAAAAAACATAATAAATAAATAAAAAAAAAAATTCTTGTACACTGTAGTGTAAAACAAATTACAGGTAAAAGGGGGTTTGCTAAGTTCTAAGAAATAATTTTTCTTTGAATGAATAAGTGTATGTAAATATCTATATAAAATTCTTGTGATGTTTTTTTTTAGAAAAATGCTATTTCAAATAAAAGTTAAAGCTGTGAGGAGTGGTATATCCCTCCCCTCTCTTCTGCCCCCCTGGTCAGAGCTACATGGGACATATTTATAAAATATCTTTCTTTGAAAATGACGCATTTTCTGTTGATTTAATCCCATAGCAACCATTTTATGTTTTGGTTGTTAAGGGGTGATGAACAGATCTATGTCCTTTTTAGAAGAATCGACAAAAGTAAATTTATGGATTTCTTTGGCAACTGAGGTTTTGTTTGTTAACCACGCCCACATTCCTAATATGTTCTTATTGTATGCTATGCCGTTTCATTCAGCTTAAGCCAGGAATTTGTTTATTACATTTTCACAATATTCTGGAAAAAATTGTACAAACAACAGGGGAACGTTACAATTGTGACCTCGCCGCACTAACACCGTTCAAAATCTACAATTTCTAATTCCAACATTTTTTACCAACTAGCTTCCCAATTATACTCGGGTAGTTGTAAGGCCATAGATTGAAATTCCTTGGAGGAGTTTAAATTTGTAATAGGTAGAGAATTTTTTTTTAATTCAAGATGGCAGCCTCTTCCTGAGGTCAAAGCTCAACAAAACTTCGGTTCAAGTTATAGACGTAACCTGGCGGCCCATGTGTGAATTTATTGTGACGATTACTCGAACAAGTGTTCTTTTTTACTCATATTGTGGGAAAATCTGCAGTTTTCACACTTTGCCACAAAATGGCCACCAAGCCGTAGGTCCTGTGGACATCCCATAATAGTTTTAGAACTTTTTTTGGGATATCGTTGACATGTTGGTTTTGGTTTTATTCATGAATTTTTAATTTTTTTTTTTTTGGCCCCATAATAGATGTTGATGTCATAGATGTTTTTTTTTATTATTGATAGTTTTGGTTGCTGTGATGGCATCTTTTATTCTTGTGGGGAGGGAATTCACCATACCCAAAATTCTTTTTC
>NC_050512.1:14951832-14958060 GCF_002922805.2 Oryzias melastigma
CGGCCCATGTGTGAATTTATTGTGACGATTACTCGAACAAGTGTTCTTTTTTACTCATATTGTGGGAAAATCTACAGTTTTCACACTTTGCCACAAAATGGCCACCAAGCCGTAGGTCCTGTGGACATCCCATAATAGTTTTAGAAATTTTTTTGGGATATCGTTGACATGTTGGTTTTTGTTTTATTCATAAATTTTGAAGGTTTTTTTTTTTGGCCCCATAATAGATGTTGATGTCATAGATGTTTTTTTTTATTATTGATAGTTTTGGTTGCTGTGATGGCATCTTTTATTCTTGTGGGGAAGACATTCACCATACCCAAAATTCTTTTTCACTGGGTTCTAGGTGCATGCAAATTTTGGTGGGTTTTTGAGCATGTGGCGGGTCTTAATATTTGCTCAAATGCGCATTAGAGAAAAATGGTCAATACAAAAAAATGTTATGGCTTCTGACTCCAAAATAATGAAATTTTGACAGTTATATATGTATTTTTCTACCATGAAACTAATTCATTTTTGTCACATTTTTTATTAATTGTCATATTCATTTTTGTGACATGTTGATACCTCCAAGCAGTTCAGTGTTTTCAGTAATCCTGGGGATGACTTAAGCGATTGTCTGCTTCCCAGTTCCCAAAGAGGGTCTGAAGAACCAGGCGGCGTTCGAGGAGATGAGGGTTAATTACATTAAGGAGCTCAGGCGTTCGGTGGGAAAAGCAACCAACAACTCCGGCCAAACCTGGCAGCGCTTCTTTCAGCTCACCAAGCTGCTGGACGCCATGCATGATGTAAGTATCGTTGGTCTGTCTCCCTCATGGATGACTGACATACAGAGCATTGGCTTCACCCACATGTGCAGTATTCACTCATGTGAAGCTCATCATTATTAGTTATAGCTACTTTGTCATGTTAGATGTGGAATCATCAGTACGGGGGGGCTGGTTAATTCTTTACCTAGAGGTTTAGTTTAAATTGGGATTAAGTTTAATCTTGGAAGAGGATCTTATTTTGGAAGAGGCAGTGGAAGGATGAATAGCACATTTCCGTGTACTGAATAGAAGCACATCTGCTTGATGAAGCAAGATCATACATGAACTTTGAGGAAATAATCTACTAGAATTCACAACTGATTGATAGAATTAGAGCAGAAATGCAAAGAAACAAAAAAATCAGTGGTGCCCCCAAGTGGTCAACTCAATCTAGCCAGTGAAGGGTCCGCACCTGTAAAATCACATGAAAAATGTGTTTTTCGTGTGTTTAAAGTGAATAAAGCATTTCAACTGACTAATCTATTTCCTTATTGGATGTGTTTGTAATGTACAGCTGGTGGGGAATTTGTTGGACTTCTGTTTCTACACCTTTCGAGAGTCCCAGGCCTTGAAGGTGGAGTTTCCCGAAATGCTAGTGGAGATCATCAGTGACCAGATACCAAAGGTGGAATCGGGGCTCACTCACACAATCTACTTCCACAAGAAGTGAGTTATCCACACTAGGCGGGACAGAGCGCCGTTGAAAACTGGAACAAAAGGGGAAGAAGTTCAGAGAAGGGAAGAGGCGCAAGGAAGGCCGGATCCATTGGCCTGCAACCTAACCGTTCTCGGTATGCCAGCACGCTCGTTTGGGATGGAACATTTCAATGACGCAAAGGCAAAAAAACCCTAAAAACTAAGTACAGAAACTTGAAAAATTGAGGGGAGGTGGATCGTATTCTGCTGTCAGCAGAGTCTGTCAGAGGCATGAAGGACTTACGTGATGACGCATACTGGAGAATCCCTGCCCCAAAGACGATGACGGTGTTTTCTATGGAGACAAAGCCATACATTTCCTAGAATGCATTGGAAAACATGGGTTACAAACACAGTAGAGGGCGGTTAACACTGTAGTTCACAAACACAGATGCAGCATTAAACTTAAAAAAAAAACAAATAAAGGTTTTTTTTTCTTTGCAAATCTTTACTCCGGTTTATGCAGTCTCTTATAAATGCAGTTGAAGCCAGAAGTTACATGCAGTTTCTATATTTTTTAAAATCTCTCCATAATTACCAATAAAATTATAGATTTTTTTTATTTTATCGTTTTATATTTTTTATTATTTAAAAGTTGTTGATCTTTATGTCAGTTTAAGCAAGTCGCAGCTTCCACGACATGATAAAAACCCTTAAAGCTTCTAAATTGAACTCTATCAGAGTGAATATTTTACTTCTAAAAGCCCCAGTAAAGCATGGAGGGGAGAGTATTATGATGTGGGCAGGGAGGGCTCTAAACTCCTTTGATATTCTTCCATTCGTCTTATTTTTTTTTCAATACATAAAAAACTTTTGAAGAATTTTTTTTTTTTTTCTAAACTGCGTGTAAACTCCTGGTTTAATAAAGCCAATCAAGGGCTGAGCGATAAAACGATAACAATATATATCACAATAGAACTTTTTCTTTATAGAAGAATAAGTCTATCGCAATAGACTTTTATTTTGAAGGGTCCATCACCCTGACTGTCACTTCTGTGTAACGTTTAGTTTTGGCTGACGAAGCTGCGAAACATTTGGCAATTTTTAACGGGATCCAGTCAGAACTGAAAGACAAACCCGCTGGACTCAGCAGCAACAGAAAATTTAATAAAAAGTGTTGTATTAGTATTTAAATCTAAACAACCTACTGATGATTCTACATTTCTATTTTGAGCTGCACTTCAAATTCGACAAATATAGTTGGTTTATATTGTGATATATATCGTTATCGCCCAAAATGATTCCATGTCGTTCAGCCCTAAGCCACTCCTAAGATTCACATTGCAGTGTTAGCTAAACAAGTACACGGGAAAGGCCTTCACGAGGACGCACAGGAGTTTTCAAATGCACGGCATTAATTGAAGATATCCAAAGGGCTATCGACATAAGCTGATTAATATCAATAAAACCCAACAAGTCTGAATCTTAGTCTGTATCTAAACACCCCGGACATTTACATGACAAAAAAAACAAACTTTAGGTCAAAAATATGTAATGAAACAATCAAATCTAATATGCAAAAGTCCAAAGCTTCAGCTGTCTGATGACTATGTCTCACCAGTGTTGTCATGGAGGAACTTTTTGGGTTCCCAATTGAAACGGAAGTAATGCAAGATTTTACCTTTGTGCTGAAAATAAACAAGAAAACAGATTAGTGAGAAGTGCTGCGTAATAGAAATAATGCATTTATGGGAAATGATTTCAATAATTGTGTGCTGGTAATGGATTTGACTGAGGTGCATCCATAATAATAGCTGTCATTTGTGTTATCACCAGAGCAGCTGTCCAAATGTCTGTTTTTACTCACAATGAAGCGAAACCAGCCCTTTGTGAACCATCACTTATCTACTCTTCCCAGAAAGAAGAAGAAAGAAAACCTTTTTAATTTTTTTATATAAAGCTGCATTGCAAACGTTTCATTTTTGACAAAGCTCGCCATTCTACATTAAGGTGCTTCATTTCTACAAAGCCAGGCAAGACTTTAACATGTACAGCAACTTGTAGACAGCCTATACAGAACACTATAAGGACATCCCAGTTAAACACACATACTCTGTAAATTTGACATTATCGAAGAGGAACATTACTCTGCAGTGCTTACGACAAACGTGTACAGTGGATCGCTTCTTACACACACCCTATACAGCTGTTGTACAGATGATGTTTTGAGGTACCGAATGCTTGATGAAGAACAGATATTATGTTGATGTGGTCACGTTTCCTAACTTGCTTTGTCAGTTTTATTCTTTTTTTGGCCAAGTTTTTGAGTTTAACTGGCCTAGTCTTCTGGACCATTACCTTTTCTTACACCCAACTGGTTTCTGAATGGTTGCGATAAGCTAACATGATGCTACTGAGAGGGAAACGAGTGTGCAGAGAGGAGGAGAGGTGTGATTAATATTCGTTGTGAATGTGTGTGTTTTTTTTTTCTATCCTGGCAAGCATGTGAACAGTTCATCTGCTCTTTCAGCGTGGGGATTCTGCATAGACGCTTTAGGTTTTAGCCATATCCTCTTCCCACTTTTAGATTTTGCACAGAGGAGAAACAATGTGAAAACAAGCCATTAGTGCAGCTAGCAGAAGTTCTCTGTTCCTTTTAAGCGACTGTGATCTCTTTTTCTTTTCGGGGGGGTTGCTAATGCATGGTCGCCCAGCCTAAAGTTAGACAGCAGCGTGTTCTTGTGGCCTGAGCTCTCCCAATACTGCAGCAGAATCGGTCTAGTCTCTGTTTGGGACGGCTCACTTAGAGGGCTGCACAAATATTTAGAAGCTTTAGAAAAAAAATTGCTTGTTTGTTACCAAAAAAAAAATGGCGGGTGTAGGAGATATTAACTTGTCATCCTAAAACAAAAAAATCATTTTTTGGGACGAGCATTAAGCCTTTTAGCAGTCTAGTTCTAAATGTTAGGAAGCTCTCTAAAACAGCATCACTACTCTTTGTCATTACAATATCATCCTTAAAAAGTCACTCATTCACACCATTGCAATAATTTTCCCATCAGAAAAGTCTCATTTTTATTTTTATTTTTTTTTATTTTAAAGAAAATCTGTCGGTTCATAGGATGAGTGGGAAAGTATTTTTGAGAGAATTATATTTTGCTGGAAAACAATATTTAAGTACTTTGTCTATAAATGATATCCTTTTTGTAAAATTAAATATATTGCATGCTTTTGATGAGATGTTTACATTGTATTTAAAAAAAGGGAAATTTGTGCCTTTTTATCTCACCTGATTTACAATTTTACAGTATATATATATTGTAAATAATACAATAAAGCAAGTCTTTATGTTGAGTATAGTATAAAAACATTTCTACTTTAACCATCTTGTTGAACCATTGGGAGGATAAAAAAAAGAAAAGCATTTCCCAATTGTGTGTTTGTGTGTCGGCTCGTGGAGAAGAGTTTCTAATGGCGCTGGAATGGGCCAAAATAAGAAATGAATGTATCATATATTGTGAGAGACTTATGGAACTACCTGAATGTTAGAGAGAGTACATTTATGATTTTATTTTGTAAAATTCTTTAAGTTTAGATGTTTTTTTTTTTTTTACTTTTTGCATTACTGTTAACTTGACTCAAAGAAAAGAACAGGTGGAGAAAAAAAAGTCAAAAAACGTTTCTTATTTTCTAACGAGATGTATTAAGTGATGGATCCTTGTTGCTGTTCAGATGATTTTCTAACCTATCATTGTTGATAAGAACCACAATAAAGATAAAAACCAAGACGTCGCAGGCTTTTAAGAACGGGGATATTTTCAAAACAATTCTAAAGTTGAAAAGAAAGCGGAGGAGAACACCTGACATCTGCAGCTCAGCCCGGGACCGTCTCCCTCCAGTTAGGAACTAGTCACATTGCACTAACTGCCAAAACAAGATTTAAAAGAAACACGACCCAAAGACGAGTAGTGTTGGGATGTTGTCAGAACAGTTTTATGAACCCTCCATCCTTCATTCCTTCATGAATATAAACGGACTCACGGCTCTTTGTTCTTGTTCTGTTTGTTTTGTGTATTTTTTTCCTTTTTTTTTTCCATTTTGTTAAGATATAGTTGCATTTTGGGAAATGCACTTATTCACTGCCTTGGTGAAAGCTGGATAAAAAGATCAATACCACAGAATATAAAGGCAGCAGCCGGGGAACGCATGAATCTACAACCAGAGATTGCAGCAGAAGCTTAAGACCGAGATGGAAACAAGAGCCGAGAACAGCTCAGAAAGCTGATAAATGTGTCTGTTAAGGACTGAAAACCACATGTTTGGAAATGATAAATATCTGCTGGAATTTATGACCATGCAGCCCATCAAAATACATCCAAACTACATATCATGCAGGCCTGAAAGTACACTTTGTTAGTCCAGGTTTGCATCATACATTAGAATTAAATTGTATTTACTGGTTATACATTGTTTTTTTTGTTTGTTTGTTTGTTTTTTTGCCAAACTCAGTTTTTTCTAACCATCTTTGACAAGTTCAAGTCCAGAAAACTGTATAGAGCACAGACATTTTACTTCTGTAAAAGGTTAGAGGTGACTGATTTCACACACCTCCTGTATCTCAAAATATTTAACAATAATTTACATTTATTTTTACTTTTTCCTCCTCAATCTTTTAGGTTTTTTTTTACTTGCAGACCCTCCAAGAGCAGCTTTACTGACTTTTTTTGTCTTTATATCCACTATATTAAAGCTAATTTCAAACACATTCAAGTTTTTTAATAAT
>NC_050512.1:14958172-14963218 GCF_002922805.2 Oryzias melastigma
AAAAACAAGATGTCTAAAAAAGCAACAAGATATGGAAAAAAGTAAAAATAAATTGCTTATTTCTGTCCTCAAATATAAAACGCTGGAGGGATGTATCTGAAGGAGTCTGGTGATACGATATGTATCACAATACATGTCTCACGATACGATACGTTTTGATATAAGACCATTTTCAACGATTTTTTTTTAAGAGTATGACTTAGAAACTACCTAAATATTATTATGCCTTTTGTAGTAATAAAATGGTAAAAAAAATAATTTTATTTAATAAACACAGCATTAAGCACTGCAACTGTACTTTATATACAAGTTGCTTTTACCAAAGCCAATTCATGGTGCTTTACTTTTTGGTAAACTAAGAAATATTTGTTCTTAAAGGAAACAGTCAACATTTTCTGATTTTCACAACAAAAGATGTTTCAGTATAAGAAAAAAATATATGATTATAATCATTTTTTTCCTACATCTCTTTAAAACGCATGTTTTATCACTGTCTGTTCTTGATTTGGTCAGAGAAATAACTTTCTTTAAACTGCTTTGGACCCAAACAAGCTAACTTGGCATCATTAATTAGTGGATCAAACTATTAATTTTCCTGTTACTGCAGTTAAAGAAATGGTATTGACATTTTTATCCATCTCTCTGGAAAACGTGAATAAGACATTTTCCTCCAAAGTGTTAGATGCAGAACAGAATCAGAACACACTGCCAGGTCCCACACGTGCAGGAAGTGACGTGGTCTTTGGGAAGTTACTTCAACTTGTTTGGAACTCATCTGTTTCTGACAATAGTTTGTGTTTGAGTCTCGCATCATCACAGCTTTCCATTCAGAGTCCTGAATCGGGTGCAGAGATACTAAAGCCATATCTCCACAGCCATGGCGGTGCATTAATGACTAATACAAACTAATACTTTTGTTTTCCAGTTTCAAACAAGACTTTTTACGCAGTACAATCTTTCTTAGCAAACTTACAGCTAACCTCCTTCACCATAAACCAATAAAGCATTTTTTGAAACCTGTCACTCTTGTATATCTTGATGCAGATATTGCCATACTTGTGTTTGCACAACTATTGCAAGATTCTAATAAAACTGTTAAACTGACGTCTCGACGTGGTGTTTCTGTGTTGAGAAAAATAGAAGTTGCATTGGGTGGATCAGATAATGAGCACAGAGCGACGGCGTGGAAAGGCAGGAGGGATGCGCAGCAGCAGGTACTGGGGAGAAGAAAGGGAGACCAAAAAAGAAGACGTGGTGCTTGTATGGTGAAGCTGTTGGGAAGAAAAAAGCCTCCATCACCATCAGAACGGCTGCTTTGCCAGACTGTAGAGCAGACAGTATTACTTTTTTGCCTTCCCTCCCTCCCTGAATCCCAGCCCCCTCCAAATCTCCCCCAGATTTCCAATTTGCTTTCACTTGTAGTTGTGCCAGATAAACAGAATCTATTGGATCAGGCTGATTTCACGGCTGCACCCGCGCACATGGCAGCTTCTGTGGCCCACTTTCTGAGCCGAGGATCCCCCCTCCCCCCTTTCCTCTTCACTCCTTTATGTATGAAATTCACTTTTCTCCAAATTCCCACTGAGTTTTCAGTCTCAATAATACATCAAGTCTCACCGTGATTACATTTGTGCTCTTTGCTCGGCTGCAGAAAACCCTTAAGAAGGAGAAGAAGAAGAAGTCACCTGAAAGTTCAAGCTTCCCAACACCTGTGCGTATTTTGCACGCCAAGTGTCCAGATGTGTCATTTTCTCATAGTCGGAGGTTAAACTGCTCCGGAGCTTTGATCTGAGCTGAGTCATGGTGTGTGTTTTCAGGCTGAAGGACACTGCGTCACGGGAGGCAGAGGACAGCTGGAACCCAGCCAGGGCTGGGAAGCCAGAAAGAGGATGCATTTGTGTGAATTTGTACCCACATCTATTCTTAACCAGTGCTGCATGATGGTTCTGATGCATGCAAACATACAAAATAAATAAAAAATAAAAAAGGTGCTCAAGACTTCATGCGTTACACTAATCAGCTCAATCAAGAGATATAAATTCACTGATTTTATGTTTAAAAAAGTGCAAAGTGGAGCAGAGATAGCTTTAAATATCACGGAGAGACAGACAGGTAGGCAGAGGAAACGCAGAGACAGACACAGCAACATGGCATGTTTTCTGACAGACACTTCACAGCAGAGTGAGAGGCTGGATGTCTCTATGATTCAGCACAATTCTGGCAGAGGGAAGACGATGAAGGGCCCAGGGGATGGGCGGCGGCGGAGAGTGTGAAGGAATATTTTGCCCATCTCATTAGCTCTGCCTCATTACATTATGTTATCATCATGTCCGCAGCTTCTTTTGGGAGCTGGTGGAGTGGCGCCAAAACCACAGCCGCGCCGTTTAGTGTTTGTTTGCGGGGTAAAAGGCTGCTGGTTTGAAAAAAGGCAGCGAGGGGTCTGTAATTAACGCTGGGCTTGACTGTGCACGGTTGCTTTAAGAAGGTCAAAGCGGCGTGTCTGGTGGCCGTTTGGTGTCTTAATTACACACGGGTGAAGATGAGATGTTACTAGGTGGTGGTGAGATGTGTGTGTATGGGGGGGTGGATTAACATGTTTTCGCTGAGAAAGATTATCATCTATTTTTAATCCTCTTATAGAAAGTTATTTTAGAAGTTGCTGTTAGTCAGATGGACCACTGCAGGTCCATAGGCATGAAGAGTGAGGCTTGCATGACACGACATCGCTCGCTGGATCTGTGAATCTGCTTTTCACCAGCCTCTATTTTTAGACTCGGAAAGTGTGGGCCGAACAGGTAACTAAATCAAGTCATCAAAAAGTCTGACAGGGATTTTATTTTAATGCAGTTTTGCCGCCTTGGCATGTCTTCTTTCAGACGACATTTACAATTTACACTCAACACATTTTGGTAGCATTTTATTGGATTTGGCCCTATGCTGGGGTTATTCAACAATAAACTAAAATAGATTTTCATACAGCATATTTTTGTGAGGCCAAACATTTTGACTGGCCAAAAAAAAAAAAAATCTAAATGACAGTGTAAAACAAAGTTTATCACAATAAAACATGGATCCCTTCAATTGTCTATGATATAGAATGGGAATACACACTTTATTAGGGACACCTTTCTAGTACCTGGGTTGGACCTCCTTTTACCTTCAGAGATTCAACAAGATACTGGAAACATTCCTCAGAGTTTGGTCCATATTGACATGATAGCATCACAGATTTGTCGACTGAACACCCATGATGCCGATCTCCCGTTTCACCACATCCCAAAGATGATCTATTGGGTTGAGATCTGGTGACTGTGGAGTCATTTGAGTCCAGTGAACTCATTGTCATGTTCAAGAAACCAGTCTGAGATCATTTCCAGCTTTATCCTTCTGGAAGCAGCATCAGAAGATGGTACACTGTGGTCATAAAGGGATAGACATGGTCAGCAACAATACTCAGTAGTCTGTGGTTTTGTAACCATGATTAATTGGTACTAAAGAGCCAAAAGTGTGTATCAACTTGAACTGTTGATACAATTCAGGATGGATCCATGCATTGATGTTGTTGATGCATAATTCTGACTCTACCATCTGAATGTTGCAGCAGAAATAGAGACTCATCTGACCAGACAACGTTTTTCCAGTCTTCTATTGTCCAATTTTTGGTGAGTCTGTGTGAAATGTATCTTCAGTTTCCTGTTCTTAGTTGACAGTTGTTGCACCCATGTCTTCTTCTGCTGCTGTATCCCATCTGCCTCCAGGTTGGACGTGTTGTACTCCTCTGCAGACCATTTTTTCTTTTTTGGACCATTCTCTGTAAACCCTAGAGATGGTTGTGGGTGAAAAATCCCGGTAGATCAACAGTTTCTGAAATACTCAGACCAGCCCGTCTGGCACAAACAACCATGCCACTATCAGTCACTTCAATCACCTTTCTTTCCAATTCTGATGCTCAGTTTGAACTTCAGCAGATCATCTTGACCATGGCTGCATGCCTAAATGGAATGAGTTGCTGCCTTAGAAATTTGGATTAACAAGCAGTTGAACATGTGTTCTTTATAAAGTGTAGATTTGAAGAATATAATCTCAAACATTATTACATTGTTGTTCTTATGTAAGCATAGATCCAAGATTTTGCTGAGCTGTACACATTCCCACCCATAGCACCTGCTAACTATGACTGGCAGAGCGTGAATAACACCAGCTTATGGTAAAACAGGTAAAATAAGACATAACTGCACTGGATTCTGACCATAAGCAGGTTTTATTTAGCCGTAAATTTCTATGCACTTAATTTGACTGGTAGGGTTTTATGCTGCTTTTAATTTGAAAAGTTTAAAAGAGAAGTGCTTTTTTTTTCTTTGTGGATGTATTAATGCATTTTGAATATTGCCGTTTTATGGGGAGGAGCACAGAATATATGAGAGAACTGGACAGAGAGACCCTTCTACTGATGGGTTCAAAACAGGAAGTACCTGCAAGCTCCAAAATCCCATAGACTTCTATTGAGGAATAAACAGTTATTTACTCAGTCATTCTATTTGTCAGAGAAACACATCCTGTTTTTACTTCCTGTTTTTAATATATTATTCCTAAACTTACATTTTTCAATGATATTGTTTTCTGTAGTCCCAGTTATTCAAGTTATGAACTGACCAATCAGATGCCTCAGTAAAAGTATGTGGCTGAACCGCTGACCATTGGCCGACCTGCTCAGCCACATGAGCCACTACAGACCCCTATTTTCATCGTATTTGATTTCTAGGAATCCAAGAGGATGTGGATTCTCTCATTCCAGATCATGACTTAAGGGATGGAGCTCTTACAGTTAGCAGGTTTACACTTGTAGGGTTTATATAACAACTTTGTGTTATAAAAGTTTGTGATTGTCCTTTTCTCAGAAACAGAACAATCAGACATTTGTGGAACATCATGAGTCTTAACCTGTTATATGTGAAAGCCTTTTTAACTCTTTAATGCCATGAAAAAAATGGCACAACATTAAAGAAAAGGTTCATTTTAGAACATTTATTTTGTGGCAAGAATGCA
>NC_050512.1:14964450-14989427 GCF_002922805.2 Oryzias melastigma
ATTAATGCATTTTGAATATTGCCGTTTTATGGGGAGGAGCACAGAATATATGAGAGAACTGGACAGAGAGACCCTTCTACTGATGGGTTCAAAACAGGAAGTACCTGCAAGCTCCAAAATCCCATAGACTTCTATTGAGGAATAAACAGTTATTTACTCAGTCATTCTATTTGTCAGAGAAACACATCCTGTTTTTACTTCCTGTTTTTAATATATTATTCCTAAACTTACATTTTTCAATGATATTGTTTTCTGTAGTCCCAGTTATTCAAGTTATGAACTGACCAATCAGATGCCTCAGTAAAAGTATGTGGCTGAACCGCTGACCATTGGCCGACCTGCTCAGCCACATGAGCCACTACAGACCCCTATTTTCATCGTATTTGATTTCTAGGAATCCAAGAGGATGTGGATTCTCTCATTCCAGATCATGACTTAAGGGATGGAGCTCTTACAGTTAGTAGGTTTACACTTGTAGGGTTTATATAACAACTTTGTGTAATAAAAGTTTGTGATTGTCCTTTTCTCAGAAACAGAACAATCAGATATTTGTGGAACATCATGAGTCTTAACCTGTTATATGTGAAAGCCTTTTTAACTCTTTAATGCCATGAAAAAAAATGGCACAACATTAAAGAAAAGGTTCATTTTAGAACATTTATTTTGTGGCAAGAATGCATAATAAAATAACAGAAAATAAATCT
The DNA here is from genome assembly GCF_002922805.2 of Oryzias melastigma. Classification (NCBI taxonomy): domain Eukaryota; kingdom Metazoa; phylum Chordata; class Actinopteri; order Beloniformes; family Adrianichthyidae; genus Oryzias; species Oryzias melastigma. The sequence goes on from NC_050512.1 coordinate 14,965,155, forward strand.
TTATTTGACATTGATCAGGATCTCCAAAGGTTTTAAAAAAAAAAGACAAAAGCGAGGAAAACTTGAGGCCCCGTTGGAGCATCTTGAATTGTCTCCTTAAGTTACTGTAACCACAATTTAAAACACAATGTGTGAAGCAAAACGCTCTGAGAAATGAATGTTTTTGCTTTGCAAACAAGGCCTGACATGCAACACTGTGCAAACATGTTAAAACCAATTGAAACCACAAAATTTAAAACCCTAAAGGAAATGAACTTGGTTGTAACTCGAAATTAGGAAATGAATTCAACCGGTGTTTGTTTATAAATATATATATATATATATATATATATATAAATGGTGTGATGCTTGAAGATACAGCACAGGTTTCTAAAGCATAGGTCAGCGTCACTGAAGTGTTTGATCTATTATCCTTATTAGGAGCAAACAAACAAATTGGTTTTAAATGTAGCAGTGGTTCTTATGTTTGTCCTTCCAAGTTTGTCAGTTTCACAGAGTTTCTGCACCAAAAAAAAAAACAGTAGAAATGTGTCTAAAATTGGAATCTCATGCAAATACTGTGCCAATAAAATTACAACATCAATGTGCCTCTATAATCAACAAACTTAAAAAAATAGCAAAGCAAAAAAAAACAATAAGGCTTTCAAAGATGATTGGACATTCTTATCCACGGCGTGATGTGTATTTTGATGCTTAAGGCACACTCGGACTGCCTTGAAAAGTTACGGCGGTGACATTTTCTGCTTTGGATTTCTGAGGATCTCTGGTTGAGCTCATGGATACCATGTATAAGTGGGCAGAGGAGAAGGAGCTCAGACACCATCCTCTGTTTCACTGTGACATTACTTGGCTGTTGCAGCAATACATATATAGCACACCACTCTTCAGTGAAATCTCTGTTCTGCAATACAATCGTGCATCTTTGGACAGTTTTTTTTGTTTGGATAAAAAAAAATGTGGTTTGTGCGTGCAGCACAAACTTGTCAGTCATATATTTGTGTGTTCACAACAGTTCATCAGTAATAATGGACGGCGGTGGCTTCTGAGCAAACACACTCTTAAAAATGATCCTTGATGAACCTGAAAAGGTGTCCATAAATATTTCCATTTTTTTGGTTTTACAGCATCTCCACATAGTTTTCGGGGATGAGGCCCCTCTTTCCCTCCAGCTCCCCCTCCAGCCACCCCGGCTCTCTTGACTGGATCACTGCAGGAGAGAAGACGGCATCACCAGAGGTGGATAGACAGAATCAAAAAGGCTAACTGGTGTTCAAGCAGAGAGGCCTGAAATGTGTCAACGTTACAGGCTCTTCACAAGACAGTGTTCAATGAATTATTTTCTACAGCTAAAATGCTGTCAAAATTGGTCTTAAACTGTTCAACATGTCAGCACAGCAAAAACTGAATTTTGAGAAAATATAAAGAGCTTCCTTTTTTTTCAAACTGTCTTACTTTCTAACTTACAGGGAAAATAATCTTATCAAGAAGGTTTTTCAAAAGCAAAATATTCATAGTTTTAGAAATTTTGTCTTAGTGACTGCAATTTTTTTTAACAAGGATTTTTGGTAAAAATATATTTTCTTACCCCACTGGTAAGACCACCAACTTATTTCTAAGTTCAAAATGGCCGGTTTGTGCATTGAGACTTCACATCTCAGTCTTTCTCACAAATTTTCCAATAAGTTATGCATTTTTTTTTACTAATAAAGTCTTATGTAGTTTTTGGAACTTTTTTTTTAAATTTGACTGAAAATTGAAAGTGTAGGAAGTCATTTCATAGCAAACTGAACTTTTCAACAAACATTAAAAGCAAATAATATGTTTTATGTTAAGACAGAAATATAAAGGAAACTCTAGGTATAGCCTTTTCTATGTTATTGTTAGAATAACTGAAAAGGAAATTTGTTTTTTTGCATAAATAAAAAACAAGCATAACAGAAATGGGCTTTTTTCGAAAAATAAAAAAAGTTTATAGAAGTTTATAACTTTTGACAAAAGTTTACATGACTTCCTTTGAAAAGAAATGACCATCAGGTAAAATCCTTAATTTTTAAAATTTCTTTCAAAAATAGACGCAGTCTGCCTTATAATCCAGTGAACCTCATGTATAAATTTTGGCAGTGCGTGCTTATTCACCTCTGAATGATTTACACTGCAGTAAAAAAAATTTGCCTAAATGTTTTAGTACAACTGGTAAACTATAAAGCCACACCACTGATGGGTTGCTGGAGAATTATGGGTATCGTAGTTAGCAACCGGGCGGAGTAACATGTAGTGTGCTTCAAATGTTTGTGAATGAGTTGAATACAATTTCACTTATTGGACTGTTTTGTTTCACTTATTGCACCATGTAGTCAAAAAATATGTCACTTCATAATATATATATATATATATATATATATATATTAATTAATTTTCATCAGCCAGGGAGCCACAATGGAAGGGTAAAAAAGCCAAAATTGAGGAATAAAAGAACCATAGTGGATGGGGTAAAAGAGTCAGAATGGAAGGGTAAAAGAGCTACAATAGAAGGGTAAAAGAGCCTAAACTGTGGAGTAAAACAGCCTCAAAGGAGGGGTAAAATAGTCAAAATGGAGAGGTAAAAGAGCCAAAATTGAAGAGTAAAAGAGCCTAAATTGAGTTTAGTAAAAGACCCACATGAGGCTCCAGAGTATCAGGCTGGATGCCCCCTGCCATAAGTGATAAATATGACCTCATTGACCTTTTGTTTAAAGGGTGCCTGAGAAACAGATTTTTTTTTTTTTTTTAAGTAATTTGAAAAAAAAAAAATATATATATATATAAATAATAAGGTGAAGATATATTCTATCAGTAAGAGTAAAAGAGGGTAATATAGCAGGAGTGCAGTGAGACATGTATGTTTGGAAACTTTCTTCAGTGCTGAAGATCAAAAACTTCACAAAAAGTAAGCGAGGATGAAAATACCAACTATAAAATACTCCGTAATACTCACAAGCTTTAAAATTCCTTAAAGCTGAATTTCATTTTACTATTCATATTAAATCTAAATCACTGTGAGAGTCCTTCTGTTTGAAAAAAAAGGAAATCAAAGACACAACAACACTATTTTTTTTTTTTTTCTGAGAATGACTAAAGCTCGTTGAGCGTCTCTCCACAGTCACCAGAGGACAAAGCAGCGTTCCCGGCCCTGGCTCTTTCCTGTTTTCCCTCTCCTCATCTCGTCTTTCTGTTCAGCTCCAGATCAGATCAGCTGCTCAGTTTTCTCCCAGATCCAATATGTGAGTGCTGAGTTTTTTTTTTTTCTGCCAGCGACTGGTGAGGGCGATAACACTTACCAGCGTTGAATATTGCACCGGCCTGGAAGGAGAGTTCCGAGTCGTGCTCTGCCTCACACGGGTACACCGCCTTGGCTTTCCTGCCAGTGACACTGAAAAATGAAGGCAATCAGTGAACTGGCGGAGCTCTGAAAAGGATTACGGCACAGTTCAATCTGAGCATCAGGTCTGCGCGTTCATTCTCTCACAGGACTGAAACAGCAGAAAAGGGGCCAGCCTGGAAAATGGGCAGAAGTGCTTCAAAGAGGACCCTAACCTGGAGAGCGCCCCAGCCTTTAGTGTGGACGAACCAGGGAGTCAAAGCACTCTTTCATGGACATGTGTACATGTGCACACATGATAAGATGCTCAGCCATTTTTAATATTATTATTTTTTTAGAGATGAAAGGCCAGGCACGCAAAACAGACAACGCTTTCACCATGAAGTAATGAAAAAGTTGTCAAGGTGTTCTAGGGAGAATAAACATTTACCTTCAGCTTTTACAGTTACAACAGAGAGCTTAGAAACTGTATTTAAAGGCAGGTTGACATAAAAAAGGAATGTATTGATCGCTTTTTTTTTTAAGTTTGTAAAAATGTGCATTTATGCCTCTAAATAGTGGCACATTCTATTGGGCTCCAGTAGTGAAAGGTTGTTTTGGCCGACCTTCCAAAATGAGATCCTCAATGGCAGCTACTTTTATTTTGAAACTGCGCTTTCAACAACCGATGCACGATAAGCCTTTCTTTCAGCTTAAAAGCATCAAAGGTGGAAAAAAGGGGTAAAAACGAGAGAAGAAACTTGTCTGCATGCAGATTTGTCAATACAGAAACACAATAGTGAACTGATAAACTCTGAATTCTGGAAGAATGACACTCGTGGAGCTGGAGGACTCGTGCCAATGTGTATTTTTCTGTCAACAGTTTAATTCAAAGTGAATTTGGTTTTATAAGTTTTGTTCTGGGAGGAGATGGCGATGGTTTTGTCTGCAGGGTCCCATCCTGCTCACAGAGATAATATTTGTGGTTTGCAAAAGAGGGGAAGCTGGTATTCAGACCACTCGAGTGCCAACAAATCCCTCAAAGGTAACAGCATAACAGTGAGGTGAGATATTGATGGGGAAATGTTCAAAATACTGGTGACGCAATTGGGTTACTACAAGTTTCTTGAAGTTAAATTTCAGACTTTTTAAAGTCATGCATATCGAAAATTCAATTTTATGTATTATTTCCCATTTTATTTGAATTTTAAGATCAACACTGCAGTTTTCTTATCTTGTTTTTGGTTGTGATGCTTTAGCGCACTTCTTTTTTTTTAACCAGTGGTCAGCATTCAGTGTACTGCACCATTGTTGTTTATTTCCATCATTTGATCAAAATAATCGAGGTTGAAAATATATATTTTTGAAACTGAGACGTTTCAAACAAAATTTTTTAAGGCTCAGATGTCAAAATTCAAGATTTTTTAAGGCTTTTTAATTCATAAACTCAATGCTTTTAAGACTATAGAACCCTGCATAAAGATAAGATTGGAGAACGAAAATTAAATTAAATGAAAATTAAATCTCTGGATGCAAAAATTCTGTGAATCAGTTTTAAATGAAAAAAAAAAGTTTGTGCTCTTTATTTGAGAAATAAACTTAAAGGTCTTCTTCAGTTCACACAACTGCCTTATTCTGAAGCAGCAACGCCTTAAATCAGGATGCAAAGAAACGCTTTCAGTCCCTGCTGTGTGGACGCGCTGGGGAAGAAACGGATGAACCTCAACGCTCCTGCAGGTCCGCACGGTGTCAACCTCACAGCCTGGAAAACTTGTGCAGACCATGTTTGCAGGATTCTACAGAACCTCTTCAATCACAGCCTGAGGCGAGGATTGCGAGCAGAGGAACACATTCTGCCTTTAGCAGTTTTTTTTTCTTTTTATTCTATACATTATCATCTGCCCTCAAATTGCCGGAACATCCAACTATAAGTCCTAGAATAGTTGTTAGTGTCTGAGTTAGCAAAATCTTGTCAGGAAGTTTGCAGTCCTGGAGTTGGAGAGGACAGTATCTGCCTTCTTCAGAGAGTCTTCAAAGCAGGCAGTAACATAAAGGTATTTGAATTTCTTCAGAGTTTTGACATAATCCAGTCTGCATTTCTACAATTCTAACTGTGAAGCTCAAGAAAACCCAGCTGGTGGGTCTGCAACTTCCTAAAACTAGATGCTATTAAAGAGGAGGGGGTGATCAATGATGTAGACTTTGATCGAGAAACATTCAGCAGAACAAAGTCAGCTGATTGGACTTTCTCTAACTGGTCTCGTCACACTGAACTCATGGACACCAGATCAAAATCGGAGAGTCTGAGGCTCAAACTTAGACAGTAGGGCAGATATAAGCCAACTTTGCGTTAACGATCACAGGTAAAACTGTTATCTGAGGGTTCAGCTGCACCGACTGACTAGTAGTTGCACATTTAAACACATACAGTAGCTATAGAAGAGATGACTTCAGTGTATTAATAATATTTACAAAGTTTGTATTGAATAAATAGAATAAAAAACACAATCGACATAAATGGCAGCAGATTCTGCCTGAATATTAAAAAGTAGAAATGATTAACCAGAGAAAATAAATTGCAGGGATTTGCACAAGCACAGCTGCAGGAGAAAATATGTGAACCCTTTGGAATTACTTGGTTGTTTGCATACAATTGTGTTCAATGAAATTATGCAACATTTTCTCCATCATTGGATGTAGGTTGAGATAAAAAAAACACATCATGATGTAAATTTTGTACAAAAACTGAGGTGTTCCCAAAGGGTTCACATACCTTCTCTTGCAACTGTATTTGTCTTTTCAAAAAAACTTTTTTTTTCTCCATATTCAAAGTTTTTATATCTTCTCAATAATTTTCTATTACATTTCTTAAACATATAAGTCTTACATTAGTTTTTTGCACCATGAAAACCACTTTAAGTGAGCATAAAACGTACTTTTTATTTGCATACTAGATTACTGATAAGATCATCTGTCAAGAAGAGCATAAATAATGAAAAAATATATAAACTAAAACAGACAAATTACATAAATAATAGACGTCACCATATTTTGCAGAAGCCTTTGGATTTTCAAAAAGTCTGGCCTTTAATTATTGAAGACAAGACATTTCTATTTGGCTGTACATTACAAACTTCCCCTTCAAACATTTATTTTAAGTGTTTTAAACTCACTTTGAATTTCACTTTTTGTTGAAGAGGGACTAGAAACTATGAAAGTACAAGTGAGGAGGAAAAAATGGACAGAAATACCTCTCCTCCGGTTTCTCCTTCTCTTTTTCAGATGCAGCTGTGGTGGCAGGAGGCGGACTCTCGCTTGGAGCTTCAGGAGCAGAAGAACAGGCTGCAGCTGTAGTGGATCTAAAAAAAAAAAAAAAAAGAGGATCAGACATACAAATAATGAATACCTACGGATCAGAACAATAATGGAACGGTTCATTTTAGATGAACCTTAGACAAGAGTGAGCGAATTCTAGTGCGACTCTTCTGTGCAGCTGTTTGCAAACCATAATCTCATTTTATTGGTACCACAGGTTTAGAGAAATAATATAAAACTGATCTTTACTGACTAAATTCAATCAATAAAACGTCTGGGATCAATATGCTTTTTATGTAATTTCTTGCATCTCTGCATAAAAATGTTACTATATTTTAAGCTTTTAATGTAACCATAAAATGTTATCACTACAAGATTGAGCCGAGTATCACCAATGATTTTCAGAATCAACTTGATTCACCAGAGCTTGGATCAATTTGATTCAGATTTTTTTCTTTTCTTTCGATCCTCTCAATTCAATTGAATTCAATTTTGAGTTTAAATGTTGTAAACTGTATTAGTGAAATGATAATGAGATTGTTAATACCATACAGTGTTACATAGATTCTCAAATGGAGAAACTCCAACAATTGTTCTGCCTCTCCTGGGGGGCGTTTCAGTTTGGCCACTAGGTGGCAACTGCGCTATAGCATTACACCTTAATCCAGAAGAAGAAGAAAGTATGAGTAAAAAACTGTGTTTCCGACTACAAATGATTACTTTAAAAAAATACAGTAAAAGAGTTTGGATAATTAATGCTAGTGAGTTTATAAAGATGTTCATTTAGTTATGTTTAGGTCAACTTAGCTGTAGCATTAGCCATCCTATGGGAAATCTCATTACACATTAGCATTAAGTTAGCGGACTTTAGAATTATGCATTAGATCAATCTCCACCTTTATGGATCGATTATTGATCTATTGAGATGAGATAAATTTTATCAACCCGGTCCTATCACAAGATCCAGTTTGGTACAAGGATGAGACATTGTCAAGGATTTTAAACTGCATTTTGACAACATTTAAATTTGACTTCAAGACAATGTGCTAAACAAATTGTTTCCATATAGAATTAAATTCTAGGAAAAAACTGTATCAAATGAATTATTTTTACAACATAGTCAAAGTTTTTTTTTTAAGATTCCTCATTGCTGCAAGTCAAGCTAACATGGAGTAAAGACTAGCCAGCAAAGTAGTTACAACAAAAAAAAAGTTAAGTGCCTGAGTTAGTGAAGTTTTCACAGTTGCTTGAGACTAAATTATTTTTCTAGAGTCAAGTAAATAACTTTTGATTTTTAAAGATCAAGCTGAAGCCCTCAGAGCACAGCTTTATCAGGCACTAGCAGCTTATCTTTACGTTGGTTGCTAGGGACAACAAGTTCATGGCTATCCCACAGAATGGAGGTAGGGGGTCCTGGTAAAAGCAAAGTGCAGCAGAGGAGAGCAGGACTCTAAGCCAAGCATCCCTCTGTGTTCCATGCCTGCCCCAGGGCCAGCGCTAATACAGCACATAATGAGCAAATTGCTTCTAGCTGCCGCTCCCATAGAGACGTTAATAAAGGCAATTAGAGGGAGTGCTGGGGAGGGGCTGGAGGTTGTGGAGGATGTTGTGAGCAGGGGGTTGCGTTGGCTGTGGCGGAGGCGAGAGAGAGGGCTGGCCTTGAGGGAGAGCACGCTTGGGGATCTTTCACGGACAAAGGTGTAGGTGAACACTCAGTCCTGAGCTTACGCTCTCTTTCTCTACTTTGCATCGCCTTCCCCTCCTACCATCCGTTTCTTCCCCTGCCTCCCTCTAAGTGTGCTTGTCCATCCCCAAGTGGTAGCTGTTGGTGCCCGGACTGACTGCGGGTGATTTATAGCTCTGCAGCAGTATGAGGCCACTGTGGTGCTCAGCTGCTCCACATCAGCATGGGGGGACAGCGCGCTGCAGTGCAGCAAATCCACTCATTAAGCTGGGTCCAGGCACAACCACTGTCTGCCTGGGACACAGCCAAAAGAGGGAGAGGAGCACCGCTACCGGCCCACCTGCAGGAGAACTGACAACGCATGCACTGAAAACCCTGAGTAAGGGTCCGCTTTTGAAAAATACACACTTTTGACTAAAGTCAGCAAGTCTGGCCCATAAATATTTGTGTTTTTCACATGTTCTTGTGGCCTTTTTTCTGATTATAGAGGACAATTATTAATACAATTATCCTTAAAAATGCCTTTCTGAGTTACTGAGGCGCAGACAAAAAAAAAAAAAGTTGGAAAAAGCTTGTAGCTGTAATGTAGAAGACACAATCAACGGGCCACAAGCTCCCAGCTCCGCTCCATTCTGATGCATCCATTTAGTCACAAATAGATCCGTGTACATCTTTGTTTTCCTCGTCTGAGCAGGCATTTGGCTCCGAATTGTACAGCCTGAGACATCAAATATTGCTCGTTATTTTTGTTGCACCGCTAATGTCAGGTTGGGGTTGTGAAAGGCTTTAAGCTAGCGGTAGAGTGTGTGACAGATGATGGGAAATGGGGACGGGCTTACTCTGCACCAACAAGTCAGACAGAAACTGCAGAAAATGTGTTCTAGAAAATTATGTTTTTTGCATTTTTGGCTAAAAACAGCATAATCATAACTAAAAGACCACTGAGAACACTGTTACAACAGTTTAAAAGATGATTGTAGTGGAACTTTTTGCAAAGCTAAAACCTAAATAAATGAGCATGCAGAAATAGCAAATATCTCATAAGTTTCCATTTTAAATGTAGATTTTTTTTTTTATTTCTTTGCTAAATTACTAGTGGTTTGTAAATTAGGCAAGGTTGAAAAGGATTTGCAGCAACTGAAAAGTAAGATTTTGTTTCTTTATCTTGTTTAATTTATGTGCATAAGGAGTAAACAAAACCAAACCACGGTGCAGTTCTTCTGATTCAGCACTTTTGCATCAAAGTTCTTCAGCATTTTCCCCACACATTGTAGAGTCGGTGGCAGAAGGAATTCATCACCCCGAGTGAACTCGTGCGTCTGATTTCTCCTGCCATTCTGCTCCGAGTCTGGTTTATCCTGGCGTGGAGCGACGCTGGGATGAGCAGGGCTATCAGCCCTCTTTCTTACTTAAAGAAGATGTGGGATTTATTGGTGTTTCTCTGAGAAGGAAGGATCAATTCTGCAGCCAAGCTGCTCACCAATTCTCCGCCTGTTTGGGTGGGCAGGAAATAAGCTCAGATCCCCCTCCGCCCCTCGATCTCATGATCCATAGCTGTCTGGCTGTGAGAGGCCTGGAGGGCTCGGGGTTAGGGCAGTCCAGAGAAGAAAAAAAAATATGGGGGTGGGCAAAGTGTAAACCGAGAGGACTTGAGGCAAAAAAGAGCTACTGGGGGAAGCTGTGACTGAATTTAAGGAGAAGAGGAGAAATGAGGCAAGTCATTGCAAATGACACACCATAAATTGTGCCAAAGTCCGGGGAAAGTTTTTGCAGGATGTCATGAGTCATTACGCATTTGTGTATGGTAAGGCAGACTCAAAGTCTTCCAGGTGCACCTGTGTGCACAGCAAAACACAGATAACGCATATCTGGGACTGGCTGGAAGCAATCTACTGTAATTACTGCTGGGTCCGGGCTAAAACTGGAACCGAATCCCCGGGTTCGGTGCCAGGGAGGTGCTGTGCTAACAGGTCTCCACCATCTCACATGCTAAGATTTATGAGTGAACAATGCCAGGGCGACACCCTGTGACATATGGTGCAAGTCTTCATAAAGGGACAGGGGCTGTGACTATAAGGGTAAACAAGATGAATATCTCTCCTATGTCAATACGATTTACACGGCCAACGCACGGCCACCTGTCTTCCAAACAAATAAGGGCTGAGATTTACGACCTCCTCCCGGTTGCTCCTTCCGTCCTCTAACATGATGCTGCATAAGAGGGGGGAAAGAGGAGTTGTTTACCTAAGGAATACAAAGTCTTTGTTGTCTAATTCTGCACTTAAAAAAAAAGAAAAAGTAAAAATGCATGTATGCAGGCACCAACGAAGGTCAAAGAAAACAAAGGATTCTCATTGTCCTTCGTCAAGGATACAGGTGGATTTGCTTTTGCATTCCAACTTGTTTTAGCGTGTAAAGGGAGATGGGGGGGGAGGTGTTGGGTTGGGGCACTGAGATAAAGTATTTTGAAGGTGAATCTGCAGACATGACACGACAGACAGTCTAACATCTGCAGCATAACCCAACGGCTCATCTCGCGCATCAGCATGCGGGACGAGTCTCGAGGTGGAAACAACAAAAAAGAATCAAGGACTTAAGAGAGAGTGAGGGCAAAACAAAGACAGACCACAAAGAAGGATAGCGCAGCATCAAACAACAATTTCACTGCGGGTGATTAACGCTAAGAAAAAACTTCTCAAACTTTATTAAATGCACATTTCTTGTTGACAGGTAATTGGTGTATACTTGTATAGCACTTTGGTGCCAAAGTGTTTTTGACAGGTACAGTCTCAACAGATTGTATGACAAAATGCTCAAAAAGGTCATTTAAGTCCAGAGACTTTGATTGATTAGTTTATTTTTAAGATGAACTAGTTAAATAATTCAAAAGCAGAATTGGATTATCACTATAAGTTTAATATTGTGAATGTTGTTATTTTATAGACCATTGTGGATTTTTCCCATTGACTGTATGAGAGAACTGGACTGAGTGACCCCCTCCCCTTTCAAATTCAAAAGAGGAAGTACTCGCTGGCTCCAGGAAGCCAAAATCCCATAGACTTAGAAGATCTATATTTTTTATGATATTTTTCTTTAGTGAAAGTAACAGCTAGATGAAAGCATGTGGTCTCCCGTCTAATGTTCAAAACGTTTGATTGACAGATTCTCCCGACCATGCTTTCAAGTTTTAGGGGTGTGGCCTTACAACAAGTTCACTACTGATTGGTGAGAGTGGTTGCCATAGAAACTTTCATTTAGACCAATTTGGACTAATCACTACTCACAGGTATCGTCTGGCTCAAATATGGCAACTGAATTGACTTAATTTGTTGGACAGGAAGTAGGATATTTTCTATGGGTGACATTCTCTTATGCAGTCAATGATGAGAATTGGACTGAGTAGGTGTGAAGCTATCTGTTGAAAATAGATTACTTCCAGTCCAACAAAATAAATTCAATTTAGTCACCATTTTTCTGCGATATGGACGCCGCCATTTTGGAGCCAGCCGAGGTCACCAAGCAGTGATTGGTCTGAGTCATCTGAATCATTGACAGTATAGAAATTGACAGTATAGAAATGGGCAAAGCACCTGTGACGTCACCCACAGAAAACGCCCTGCCTCTGGTTCCAATGAAATGAAGTCAATTCAGTCGTCATGTTTCCGCGGTATGAACGTCGCCATGTTGGAACCAGACGGCGTTAGTAAGCATTGATTGGTCAGAGTCCGTCTGAATCAACATTTCTATGGCAACCACTCTCACTAATCAAGAGTGAGCTTGTTGGAAAGCCACACCCCTTCCACTGAAAGCGAGCTTGGGAGTATCAGCCAATCAAACATTTCAAACATTTGAGGTGGGGGTCAGCGAGCACCGCATATTTTATAGAGACATCTAATTGGCTACTTCAGAACTTGAGTAACTTGCGATAAAGAAAATATATAATGAGGGAAATAAGCTGATCAAAAACATGTTCCAAAAAGAAGTACCAGAGCAATAAGGTTATTTTGACAAATAGAATGTGTTAATTTCTCAAAAGAAGTCAATGGGATTTTAGCTTCTTGGAACCAGCAGGTACTTAATTGGAACTCAAGAGGGGAGGGGTCACTCTGTCCAGTTCTCTCATACAGTCGATGGTTCTCATACACAATCAAGGGTTTTTCCTTCAGGAAAAAATGGGTGCCAACGATTGTGTTTTCGCTTGTCTACAAAACAAAGTAAAAAGTAAGATATGTCCATAGTTGATCTGTTTACCCATGTTGCTACTGTCTTTTCTTTAAATAAATTGATTGCATTTGTATTGGTGTTTGTAAAATAACAGAACTTTCAAAACTCTGAGACAAACTTGGAGACTCCGATCCTGCATTTAAGATTTATGACCACAAGCTAATTTACCTAGAAGTTAGTCATGCTTGTGTACACTGTATTAGGAGAATGCATGACTTTGTACATTTAATCAAAAATGTATTGATTCAATCTTACTGTAGAAAAAATTAGAAAGCAGCCTAAAAATACACATTCTGTGGTCGATTTATCCAATTAGCAGCTATTGTGAGTCATAACTAGCTTAAGTAAGTTAAACTGGTGTCAAACGTTAGCATTTGAGTTGTAATACTTTGAATTTGGCAGTGCAAAGAATTTTCATGACATGTATTTCTGCCTCTATCTTCTCAAACACACCAGTTGAATGTCATAACTGAGGCTGCGCTCGCATGCCACACATTTGTGTGATGTTACAGCTCCGAGCACTAGCATAGCTGCCACTCAGTCTGAATCTAATGAGGATGTTGCTGCAGGTCTAATTTACAATCAACTGTAGAGTCACAATCTTTTATGAGATTATATTTTTTTTAAAAATCAAAGAGTGACACTGATTCGACATTGGAAAGCTACATTTTTAAAGTTCTGCAAACAGGAAACCACTTTTCCTTTTTCAGGGAAGCCAAGTGGATGGATGGATGAATGGCTGGAGGAGTGATAATATCTGGCAACACATTAGTTCTCTAGGGAATTACTTTTCCTCATGAAGTTACTTACATCGACAGTACCTCACCTACTGTTGTGCATACAACGCTGTAACCTATGCGGCTCATTGCGACTTAACTATTTGGGAGTTGTAAGGAAATACCTGCATTTTAAGTGGTGACACAGTGGAGTATTGATCTGAGACTAAGGCAAAGACAAACACTCACCGGGAGCTGCTGCCTGAGCTGAGGCTGGCACAAAGAGTTGCGTGCTCGGTCCTCTCTGTAGAAACTTCTGAGGCCGAGGCCGTCGATGACTGGGACGATACCGACTCGTTGCTGCCCATTGATGTCTCATCTGTCGCCAGGTTGGAGCTATTCCCCACCGCTGATGCACACAAACGCACACAAAACAAAAGCAGCAACAATAAATCAACACATTTTAAAAGAAAGTCTTTTATTGTGAAAGCGTACAGCCTTCATCATCTGAATAAATCAGAAATGCATGAGTAAAATGCTGTGCTAGCGGAGGACTCTATAAATCACACTGCTGTCAGAACAAGTCAGACTCGAAGCCAAAATTCTAATTTTCTGAGTTAAAGTCAGACAAGAACAAACCTATCAGACCAAAGGTCTTACATTTCACTTCAGTCAAGTACAGATCGGAGCAAAGCAAGATCACTTGACGGAATTTTGAATGTGTCACACATTCTACATTTGCTAAAAAATAAATAAATAAAGTTCCACTTCAATCATCTTTTGATCTACTATGAAAGCATTCACAGTGGTCTTTTAATTACTATTATGTCATTCTTAGACAAAAAAGGACATAATTTCTGCAGAGCAGCAATAGTTCATCCAAAATTTGCCTATGAGTTGTGGGCGGAGTAAGCTTGCAATGATTTCCCATGATCCCTTTCTTTACACTCTCTCTCTTGCTCGCTTACAGTCCCTCACAACCCTAAGCTGACTAATGGAAAACGAAGGTGTTGATTGATATTTATCTGTAAGTAGATACATCAGAATGAACTGGAGCAGAGAGCTTGTGGCCAACTGATTGTCTTTGGGTTTTTAATGAGAAAAATGCGATAAGAAAATGATAAAAGCACCAAATACACAAGTTTCCTTGGAATGGGTCTTTAAAAAACATTGCATTTGCTTCACATTATTCATATTCTCTCTTTTCTATTTTTTCCTCGTTTGTAGTTTAAGAAGTCTGGCACATCCACCCATTTTTTCAGAGATTTTTTTAATAGATCCTCTGGCTGGAAATGGCCATCAAATATTTATGGCTCATGAACTTTTTTTTAACCACAGTTTCCCAGTGAAAACATATCAAAATGAAAAAGGGCACTAAATATGTGGATATTACAACTATTTATTTGTGGTCTCAGAAAATCTCACACCAGCAAAACAGTGTTGCTTTAAAATTGTGCACAGTTTTGAAGAAAATATGTCTATTTTTGTTTATTAGTTACAAATTTGAGTCACATGAAGACTTCCGCCTATAAAACAAATTCCCTGATAAGAAAATCGTAATAAATTTGTAATTCATTGCAGCTTAATTCATGCAAAGTGAGAATCTTCTTCCTTTAATCAAAAAGTAAAAAAACTCTTTAAAATAATCTCCTTTACTGTGGAATTTCCTTCTTACATGCTAACTTAGCTGCAGCAACTCAATGAGTGAACAGTCATTTCCACCCATCAGAACTCCACTCTCTGCTTCTTTCACATCCTCAAATTTGCGTTTGCCCTCGTGATGTGGGACCCATATAAAAGAGACAAAGGTTAAAAAAAGGATTATGCTTTTCATCCCCTGATATTAAAACACACTGCATTAAAAGCTGGTGCAAAGGAGACAAAGGGAGGCAATCTGCTAAGCAGATTTGGACTTTTGGCGTTCTAGAGTGGAAAGGATTTAACACCGGCCATGGATCAGAAATTGCTGTTAGTTAGATTTCAGGTCAACGTGTCAGCCGATCTGATGTGAGACCATCTTATGGGCTTCCATTTCATCAACGCTCCTCGGGAAACAAAAACCGCAGAAGCTGAAGCTCATACCGCCTGACAAAGAGGAAGTGATGGAGTTCAGTCTTTCAAGTGGAGACAAGAGTCTAAAACAATACAATCAGTCGGTTCTTTTATTGGCAAGCCAAGCAAAATCCTTGCACTTTTGTGTCTAGTGAAAAAAAGCTGTTAGACTTAAAAAAAAAAAAAGTTCAGACGTAATGTAAGCTTTGTGGTCTGCCATTTTATTTCTATTTAACTGAATCTTTTAAGGCTGCTTTCAGTCACATTCATATTAGTTAATCAGTAGAATGTCATTTTATCAAAATGTGTGGATCTGCTAGAATTTAAATGTTGCACTTAAAATATGTTTGGATTAGTTAAAATGTTTATTTAAACTTCATTCAGATAAACAAAAACTATAAAAATAGATATGAATTGCAGATAATTGATTTCACGCTTAAGTTTAACAGCAAGAAGGCTTATCATTCAAAAATATTGAATTTAGCTATAAAATTAGATTGTTTTAGGATTAATATATTATTTTTTTGAATGAACAGTGCAATATTTTTTTTCCAAAATTGTTCATAGAAAGCCTGCTGTGACCCCTTTAGTTTGCTTTTTAAAATTTATTAGCAACAGGTAATCAATATTTCTCTTGAAGTAGAAACAAGATAATATATGGGCTCTCCAAAAATGGTATCTTAAGAAAGTAAAAAAACACCCTTGTTTGTCTGTCTTGCAAAAAATATTCTTCTTAGAAAGAAATGTTTATATTTTTTATTTAATTTTTTTATTTTAGTTTGAAAAATCATGTCTTAGAATTAATATTTTTTCTTAAAAGAAGATTTTCTTTCCTAAAATACACATTCTTTATAAGACTATTTTTCATAGCCAAATTGGTAGTGTTTTTTTTTTTTTTGTTTATTTAAAGACAGTCTGCTAATGGGGTAAGACATTTTGACTTATTTCTAAGGGGCCTGTTTTTGCAGTGTAATTGCTTGACTATAATAGGACATGAGGCCACAGGAGGTGGTGTCTTCTTATGGACGCCACCTCTTGGACCTGTTGCCCTCTGGGAGGTGATACAGGTCAACCCAAACAAAAACAAACAGGCTAACAGGTTCTACCAAAGAGCTCTCTCAACTCTGAATGTGGACAGAATTAGCACCTTTTTTTTCTTACCGTTTTGCATATTTTGTTCTATTCTTTTTTGGCATTGTGCTACCTCTTATATATGTTTTTTTTGGCATTCTTTGCACAAGGGAAGGGGTTGGCAACCTTTAAGAGTAAAAGAGCCATTTGGTATTGTTTTCTACTTATTAAAACTTAGGAGCCATATAGTCTTACTTTAGCATTTAGGAAATTTGGATTTGCATTCATGGCCATCTTTTTTTAAATATAAATATGAATTATGTCTGTTTTTTAGCATGAACAAAAGCAAAAATATAAGAAGAAACAAAAAATGAGATTAAAAAAAAAAACATTTTTACTTTTTACCTTTAGTAAAGGCCAAATTAGCGAAAAAGCTAGCTTGTTGCCTAATTACTAGCTGAACTCCAAATTAGCATACAATTCCTCAGTAAACAAAATCAGCCAAAAATGTTAGCATGTTGCTAAAATAAAATCTAAATTCTAAATTAACCTAAAAACTCAAGTAGATAACAAATTAGCCAAAAATGTTACCATATTGCTAAAATATTAGTTTAACTCCAAATTAGCATTAAACATTTCATTAGAGGCCAAATTAGCCAAAAAAAGTTAGCTCATTGCTCAATTTCTAGCTGAACTCCTAAATGGCCTAAAATTCCTGAGTAAACTAAATTGCTCAAAAAAGTCAGCCTGGTTCTAAAATAGAGGCTAAATTCTAAATCATCCCCCAAAAAACGTCAGTAGACAATAAATTAGCCGAAAACATCTGCACGTTGCTAACTTATTAGCTAAACCTCAAATTAGGATGAAATTCCACAGTGAACTAAATTAGCCAAAAATGTTAGCATGTTGCAAAAATAGAAGTAAAACAAAATTTTTGAAAACTACTATTTTATTTTTCTTCACCCAGAGAGCCACCAAGGAGGGATAAAAGAGCCACATGTGGCTCTGGAGCCGCAGGTTGCAGACCCCTGCACAAGGGAGCTGCTGCTAAATTACGTTGTATATGCAAAGCTGCAATAAAGCTATTCTATTCTAAAAATGCAATTAAAATTCTGTGACATCCGGTTGAGCCTTACAGTTGCATGCATTTTTGTCTTTTTTTTTGAAAGATAAAGCAAAAGTGTCCCAGAAGAATGAACAGAGCTGTACTCGTTTGCCACCCAGATGAACTGATGGTATAAAGGTTTTTCTGCCACACTGCAAAGATTCTCAGTGTCGGGTTAAGGTCTGAAGTCTGTACTGGACAAGCTAGGTGTGAAAATGATGTCTCGTGCATTCTGAGACACACTTGCACAAAATGAGCATGATGAATCTTAAAACTGTCATCTTGAAGTGTGTGAGCGAGGAAAGATTTAAAAAAATATATATTTAAATATTCAGCCGATATGTTACATTAATGATTGCAGTCCTAGATGTATTTATGGAATTTCTTTTTTATGCTTTTCACCTGGAAGTGTATAATTATCATTAAAGTGCTGGATTATCTTCAGTATCAGAGCGAACGCAGTCAGAGGGCAACAGCAGGGATGCACTCACTAAACCCAGTTTGAACGTCTAAGCACTGTCACTGCTCCCTGTTGCTGCTCACCCACTGATGACACCCCTGAAGACGCGCAATTGTGAAAGAGCGCAATTATTTTTAGGTCAAGCATGAAAGCCAAGTATGGAAACTTTATTTTCCAACACTCAACTCTGCTGAGTTGCAACACACAGAATAAATTCTAATCCCATGGAAGGAAAAAAGGCAGGTCTCTTACCATTCTGAATGTCGAGGACTTGAGGGTTGTAGACAGCCAAGGGGCGGCTCTGTCGACTCACTTTCTTGGACTGTCTTGTGGGAGCAGAGGCTATGGGTGCATCAGAGGCAGGAGAATCTAACTCTGGAGCATCTGTAAAAATCTGAGAAGATATTTAAGTTAAGTAAACAGCAGAAAGAGTAAAAATAGTCCATCATCTGACTTTATATCTTTATAAACATCTGCAGTATTTATTAGGGATATTCTGATCAGAATTTTTTTGGGTCTGATCCGATTCCGAATCATTTGATTTTTAGCATACTTTTGAGATAATTTTGTAACATGTTTAAAAAAAAGATTATGTTTAATAAACCTTTTCAAGGTTTTCGCCGTTTCTAAAAAACATTATTTATCTTATTTTATCACAGGACACTTTAGAGAAGTAGCTTGAACAAAAAATAAAAAAAAGTGAAACTTTCAACTAATAAAAATAGGTAACCAATTACTAATAAAAATGGGTGATAATTATTCATGTGTGAAGTTTGGTGACTTTAAGATCTTCAAAACTAATGAAGTGTGTTACAGATCTACACTAAAAACTCTTACAAATTCATGATGATTTTCTTTTAAAATCATTGCTGTAGCATAAACATGATGATGAGTTTTCATGAGTTTTCATCAATGGAACAATTTATTAGTTTTCATTGGTTTTAAGAGACTATGGATTATTTTTTTAAAGGGCCTACACCATGCTTTTCTTAAACCATTCAGAATAAATTACTGTATATCCATATATATGAATATATATTACCTTTGGTACACGAAATAACAAATTATTTTTGAAATATTAGTTATTTTCGTGAGTTTTTTTCCTACCCGGAAGTAAAACGACTTAATCTCTGAGGCTCCGCCTTTCGCTGCTTGTGGGTGCCACCCATTTCATGACATCGTCCTAGAGCTGGCCTAGCTGAGCGGTGAAGATAGAGGTTCTAAGCCGCTATCTGATCGGAGAAATTGGGTGTTTGTGTTAGCCTGGGGGGCAGTTCTGGCAGAGCAGACTCTTCCTGAAAGGGGCGGTTCTCACTTTGTGACATCAGCTTGTGAGAACTGGCTTGTTTTCGTGGGTTGGGAGGGGCTGGGGCTCAGAGCACAGGTTTTTAGAGGAATACTTAGAAATGTGAGAACGGATCAAAATACAGCTTTGAGGTCATTTATAGTGATAAATGAACATTATAATACTCTTAAAAGTTCAAAAAGTTGATTTTGGAAGGTATAGACCTTTTAAATGACTTTTTTCTCAGAGCTTGCACTTTGCAGACTGTCTCTTGGCAGTCTGTTAAATTATCATTCAAAAAAGAAACAAAAAAAAAAGAATCATTTAAATGTCTTTGAATGTTGTTGGTCAGTTGAGATAAATCCATAGAGACACTTGCTGTCAGTTTTAAATGTCTATTAAACTAGTTTTTTAGCCCATTAGTAGCTATATTAAACTTTGTGCAACTTCTTATTAAACTAGTCCTTTACAGTATTACAATGTAGTGATCCGTTCATGATATGCAGACTTTTAGTAGAGTATCAACATGTAATAATAGGTTTTAAAATATAGAGCGCTGACAATAATTATAATAGAGTAAATATTCAACCCGATTGGGAAACAACGTCTGATTCTGATCGAGTCTGAAACTACGTTTCTATTTGCGATCACATGATCGGATCGGGCTATCCTTTGTTTATATGCACATGAGCATAGTCAGAACATTAAAGGAAAAACCAAAATTGCCCCAAAAAACTTCCCTAAGAGCGATTTTGCTGGTGCCGGTTCTGAAAAAAAGGGAGCAACAAAAGCCGGAACGCACACAACACAGCTCCATCCAATTTAAAAATGACTGTGACATTTGCTTTCAGAGCAGCTGACCCACTCGCATGAAGATGGGGGGGAGAGCTAAATAAACAGGGCTTGGACTTGAAAAGGGCTGGCTAACTGGTGAAGCCTGTTTACACTGGGCCGTGTTTACACATAAACTTTAGATGTGGAGTTGAAAGAGAATAGGGATTCAGAAAGAGAGGAAGTCTCAGCAGAGCCTCGGAAAAGTATCACAGAAGAGAGGAGGAGGATGGAGGATGGAGGGAGGGGAGAAGCGGAGAGAGAAAGTGGCAGAGAAAGTGCGAGAGCGTGAACAGGAGAAGGAGGCGCAGAGGAGGGAGGCCTGTACCAGAGAAAGTTTGAAGCAGATAGAAAAAGTGAGAAATCTGATATGGCTGAGAGTTTCTGCTGCCTGGCTCTGCAGATGGAGGTGAATGTAAAGCAGGGCCCACTGTTGGTGTCTGGAGGTAGCAACAGTCTGGAGTGAGAGTCAGATGTGAGGAAAGTTAAAGTCTTGTCTGTCTGCTCAGCCTTTCCTCTGCACTAACATGCTGTACTTTCCAAAATGCTTTTGCTGCATTCTGCCTCCACATCCTTCATCACCCTGCAGGTGTTGGATGCCTCTGGGTAGTCTCGGAGTCTCGCGGCAAACACGGGGCTGCTTGCTTGCTGTTGTTTTAGCACTTTTCGAATACACCAGTGATGGATTTCATCTGGTCTGTGTGTTTTCTCACAGCCTGCTTTACAGTTGTGAGCCCGGGAGCAGATATTATTCACATCACCTTTGATTTAACAAAGCTGAGAGAAAAGAAAATGCAGGGCTTCTTCAACTGGCTTAGAAAAACTAATCGTGGGTATTTTTCTCCTTGTTTTAAGGCTGACACAGATTAATGGCAATCTGAGGAGATTACATGATCCCATGTTGTTGAACATCTTCAAACTAAAATGTGTGTATTCAGCCAGGAAGCAAACCATCCGAGCGCAGGAAAAGGATCAGAATAGTCTGTTATTTACTCACAAAAAGAACATGTAGTCTCCAAGACAGTCATTAGGGCTCCCCCTACAGGCAAGATTGAAAACTCCTGCAAAAGTTGACTGAATTCTGAGTTAAACTTTAAACAAAAAGTGAAGCACTCCTTTACATTTTAGAATTCTGACTGCTTATTATTTTAAATTCAGTGCAAAGATGTGGAACAAATTTGTAATATGAACATTTTTTTTAAAAGTAGGATTAAACTTCCTTCTTTGGGGGTGTGAGCTTTTTCATCCTTCAGAATCCAATATTTAAAAGTTGAAATGTATAGGTAAAAGTTAAAATGATGCAAAATAGACTGGTTATACAGCTTTGATTTTATGATTTAATATCTTATTATATGAGACTCATTTTAGATTAAATAAATCATTGACGAGCAAATGGATACACTTCAATAAAACAATTGCTAAAAAAACAAATAAATAAAAATCCCTCCAAAAATATTTGAGATCTCACTAAACCGAATTTTTTTGGATGAAGTTTTAGTAACAAAATTGAGTAGCAAAGCAAATTCTTTTATTTTTGACTAGCTACCTTTTCATGGTGTTCGATGAGGATTTCAACCACAATATTCTGGAACTTCAGATCCATGATGGCAGCGACGGTCTCCTCCTGCGGCCTCATCAGCGTCGGACCAAACACCACACCCAGGTTGGCCACCGTCATCAAATTCTGCTTGCTGTGCGCCGCCACACTGACACAAAAAAAAAACCAACATATTATCATTTTTATGGTCAGATAAAACAAGTCAAGAATCACAGGATAGCTAAAACCACCCCTGGATGAGTCACATCTGAAAGTTAAAGCACCCAGATTGCCTCTGCTCAAATTCATCGTACATAAATGCATATTGATCTGTAAAAGTTGAATTTCATGAATGTGTAAGTTTAAATCCTTAAAACATCAATTTTAGTTGCTCCTGTGTTAAATCATTCCCTGCCATCTGTAAGTACAGATTTTCTCTTACTCATTCTAACATTTGTGGATCTTCAGTGCTTCATTAAGTCCAAAAAGCAGTGAAAATCCCTATTTTAAGTGATCTGGACACATCAAGAGATTCCACGTTTAAAATGTGAGGATATGCGACACATCGCTTAAATAGCTTCAAAGGATACCTCAGAAGACATAAAAAAAAAAATATATATTGGTGACAACTCACATTTATAACATCTCTAAAACCATTTCAGATAGAAGTGTGAAATTCTGGCTTCGCTGCCTTCCCCTGCAGGACATGCACACATGCCAACTTCAGAAAAATATTCCACTTCCCAGTCTGGAGAATTTCACGCCGGATAATCCAAATTCAATTTCAATAGCGCTGTCTTTTTTACCAGAGCCTGATTCTGCTGTGGGTTTCTATGATAGAAGCTCCAGCAGACTTAGAGCGCCCGAGGGAGAAGGGATTATTTACTTATCTTCAATTTGCTCCTATTTAGTTTATAAAAGATAGCTCAGGTTAAAGCTTGTAATGTTGGCTAATATTATTTCTTCTTGTTCAAATTGTACAAGTGGAGTGAGGCATATGGGTGTGTACAGTACTGGGAGAACAGTTTGATGTGACCCAACAGTCTGGCAGCATAAAGATCTAGTGCTCCACATGTATAGACGCTCTCCTTAATAACTATAATAACATTAACCTGTGTTAATGTCTGCAAGAGTCATGAGAAAGTTAAAAAGAAAAAAAATGGTTAGGCAGAAACGGCATAAATTGTCATACCCAGCAGTCGGAGAGTAGACAGAGAGGAGATGGAGTGACAGCAGGGAAGGGGGAGTGAAGAGAGTAGGAGTGAAGGAAATGGAGAGAAAAAAGCATGTGGAGTGAGAACGAGGAGACAGACACGAGGAGCAGAAAGAGAGAGCTGAGAGAGACAGGAGGTGGAGACTCGGTGAACTATGACCACTCACTTGGCCAGATGCTTCATGAGCAGCCCGAGGACTTGTCGATTTCTCTCTGGGAGCTTGTGGACCAAGCAGTGGACGGCTTGGTTGCGAGACTCGGGACTGTCTCCCTCTGTTCAGAAAGAGTCGTGCACAAGAGATTACAAGGAGTTCCCAACACTCCTCACACCAAATACATTTATACTCCATCATCTTTTGATTTATTTTAAAATTGTTCCCCACTGGTCTTTTAATTATGATTATGTCGTTTTTAGCCAAAAATAATTGTTTTCTAGGACATATTTTCTGCAAAAAAAAACAGCCAGGAGTTCATTAGAAATGTATATTTTTAATTTTAATTTATTTTAATTTTAATAGAGAGAAATCAAGCAGGGAAGCGTGACATGTGTGCTGAAGTAGGTGCTATCAAGTAGCATGCTAGTTTGGTTCATTGTTTATGTATAAAAATATCTTTATTAAATTTTTATAACATGGCTGATGTTATTTGCACTTATTTATGCACAAAAACTGATGGAAATTCACGTTAATCTCACGTAATATGTGCGATCAATATATGTGCGCACATTGCTGCACTGTCTGCACGCATTTTAAGTGCGATCAAGGCTAAATTTTGTTGTAACACTTTTATTTATTTATTTTTAAAGAAAGTGACTATTCACATTTGAATAAAGAAATATGTTTTAAACTCATGTCTATTAAAATATGTCCCTCTATCATTAAAAAAAATGTCACAAGAACACGTCAAAAACACCAAAAGCAAAATTTTTCATTAAAATGACGCCAACATATATTATGCTCCAAAAGTTCCTTAAAATATCTTCCTGGTAGGTTAAAAAACTAAAACCTGAGCAAAAGTCTCCTTTAAGGATACAGTCATGCATCGTTATCACCTTGAGCTAAAACAAATTTGGATTCAAGAGGGGGAAAAAAACAAAAATTCTGCTTGAAGAAAAGGTGCGAAGGTGATATAAGCGCTGAAGTCTTGGCAGGAGGGCCTACTATGCTGGCAGTTTTACGCTACTGTTTCTATGGTATAAAAGGGTTGTGTTAAAACCTCCTAAATCCACCCTTAAACGTTTCCTCACACATGGGCATCTGACCGCCCACACGCCAACAAACACACAGACACACAAAATATCATTACTATGGGAACGACATGGATTTAAACATTCAAAATGCTGCTTTTGGATGTTGTCATCTATCAAAAAAAATATATATCCATTGCTAATCCACTCTCCCTCCTCCCCTCCTTATGAGGGGCATTGCACATGCCTGATAAAAA
>NC_050512.1:14989508-15074021 GCF_002922805.2 Oryzias melastigma
AAAAAAAAAAAAAAAAAAACACGATGGCTTTTTTGTTGTTGAAGGTTACTGGATGGTTTCGATGCCAAATCCGTAATGACTTATTAAGCCATATATTTAGCAGACAGTTTAAACAAGAACGCAGCGCATTCAAAAAACAGGGACACCAGCCAACACTGGCTTCTATTTGAATGTCTAGTATCTGCAAAGCTGTTATATAAAGGGGAAGCCCTACAAAATAAAGCTGAAATTCACTGTGGAAAAGTGAAAGTCATAAGCTCAAATGTTTAAAGAAAATAGGATTTTAAGTAGTAAATTGAGGGCAATTTTAATTAATAAAAACTACATAAATGAATCCTATCTAATAGATTGCAAAAAAAAAAAAAAAATGAACTGCAGTTCTGTGAGGAACTTACTTGCAGGACTGATGAACTCCTTATAAAGTCCGTAGGTCATCAGAGGCTCCGGTAGGCTCCTTAAAAGAGACAAAGAACCATAAAAAAGTCTGGAGTGAGCTAAGGAGGCAGGAAATAGCTGGCCTGTTCACAGCAGTGATTAATGTCACAGAGTTAGGAATCAGAGCGTGCATGTGTGGAGACAACCAAGTTCAGATGAAGGCACTCTCACTGCAGCCGCAATATGACCAGACACGCATTTAATGTCACTTTTATTTTTGCAGTTGCAAAAATTGCAAATGATATGATATGGATATTTTGATAACTAAAAGTAAATACTAACATACTTAGTCAGAATGGTTACGCTAAATTGACAAAATCTAGAAAAAAAAAGGCCTTTCATTAAAAACTGGATTGTACTTTCAACTTTTATCAGAACTAAAATATTTGTGTCTCATATTTAATGACACACAGCAAAATAAGAACTTCCCAAATGTGACAAACTGATAGAAACTTTATTGTTGCAATCTTTTAAACAAAAATCTTGTGTTATCAGAGTACAAGTCTATACTTTGAATGGGCAAACGTCTTAGTCAGGGAAATCAAACAGATTAAAAAAAGTATGACAGCAAAAATACTACAAACCAAATTCAAGGAGATAATAATTATGTAACATTTTTTAAATATAGAAACTGGACAGAAAATGTCTAAGTTTGAAAAAAAAAACTACCAGTGATACAACCAACAAAATCAGAAAAACATTTTTTCAAAAGGAACTACGGAGTAAAAACAGAACCAAAACTGAACGTGCAGCTATTTGAGCGGTTGTCTGATAAAACGGAGTAATCTAGATGTTGATCTTATCTCGTTCTTAAAGGAGACTGTAGTTCAGTGTCTGTAGTGAGTCACATGCATACCTGTGCAACTGGCAGCATGATACGAGGTATGCAGGGCAAGGACGGCTCATTCCACTGCTGATTATTACCTGATTGAGGAAAATATCTCCTATTTCACAAAACTTACTAACAGCCTGGCTTTCAAAAACCCTTGAAGGATGTTATTATTTAATTACAGTTAAACAGAACTAAATCAGAAACCATTTTAGGCTGGAAAAATACCTATAGACTATAAAAAATGTTTTTTAAATCCGATTCAAAATGAAACTCTTTTAATTAGAAAAAAAAGAGAAACTAAGAGACTTTTGTTTGAAAAAAACATGAATAAATTCAATTTATTTATTTATTTATTTTTAACAAAGTTTCTGGTGATTTTATGGGGAGTGTATTCATCAGGAAAGTTCTCTGCTCTGAACTGGTTACTTGTGAGCTGGTTCTTGTATAGAAAAACTTAAAAAGGTTTGGAACATTTTGGATTTTTTTGCACAAAAAAAAAAAAAAAAAAGAGCAGGAACAGTCAAGCAAGTCAAAACAGAAAGTTTCCATTAGTTCTGTCAAACAGATTGCAATAAAATAACTATTATAATCAACTGTTTGAACAAATTCACAAGTTTAGATAAATAAAACTATCTTGTAAAAGGCTTATCATAGCAACCTGAGCATATTGACTCCTACCTCAAATAAAGCTTCAGTGCACTTGTTATCGTCTTAATGTCCCAGTCATCACTGCCGGAAAGATCCACTTCATTGCTCTTCTCATCTAAAGGAGGCAATCGACAATTCACAAAAAAATTAAATACTGACATAGTGTGTGCAAGAAGACACCAACAACTATTCACACAAGTGTGTTGCAGAACAGTGTGTGAAAGTATAGAATAAATATGTAACTTGGAATTACCCATACAGGGATAAAAGCACATTACAAGCCTCGGAGCTGACTGTAGTCCCAATAGATGTGGAGGGAAAGCTGACGCTTGTGAGGAGAACTGCTGGTTCTACACTCATTAAAAGTTTAATTAATCCCCGACTACTGAACTAACTCCACGGAGACACAGAGAGGGTGTTATGCTGAAAATTCAGAAGCCCTTAGTGATCTCTAACAACTTTCAGAGAATGTGGAGTGTTCCAGGCAGGGATTACCTTGATGTTACAGTTAACAGAAACAAATCGTCTACTTATAGTGTTTTTTTATTTTTTGTTTAATAGTAGCTCTTTTATAGCAACAGCTAGTCTTCAAAAAATGCAACTTTTTTTTAGGTGCATCTGTATGCAACAATCAAATACAGTACTTTCAAAATAAAATAATTATGAAAGTTCCACCAGATTGATGTGCATTTATCATATCATTTTTTAAATGTATTTTTAGAAAGTTGAGTGAACTTGACAGGCATGTGATGCATGTAAACTTTATAGATTATAAATTCACTTCATGAATTTTAGTGGACATTTTTATGCCTTCATAGAAAAATAAAATAATAGACTTGGTAAATGATTCTGCTTAAATCAAGAACAATTGAAGCTTGTAAATGTACATATCACCTGAAATCTGTTGTTGGTTGTAGTAAAAAATAATTTAAAATCATAAAGTAAAATTACTAATAAAAACTAAGTAATAAGGCTTTAAAAACTGTGCTTACAGCTGAATGTTTAGCCTTGTTTTTCTGACATAATTAATAAAGTGACTGTGGTGTTTCATTTTCATTGTCAGTTATTTGATTTAAAACTATAAACAGTTGCAAAGTGTAAGAGTTTTCCACTTCTGACCGCGCTCCAGCATCCAAACCTTCCACATTCGAGCAGTCGTTTCAGCTACCTGACGAATGCTTTGTAAGAATTCCAGCCAAAGATAAGTCTGGCATTGGATTTATGAAGAATATTGGATTTATTTGCAATATTCTAACAATTAGCTAGAGTTTTTTGTTTTTTTTTCTACCCCAGCCTGAACAGAAGGACTCCCTGAGGCTCGGCTTGGAAAGCATCAGTCCAGAGGCCACGTTAGCAGATGGCTTCCAAGATTAAAAACTTCAGTCTTTCGGGAACGCGGTGAGAAATCTACAAAAGTGGGAAAATGTTTTCATTTATTTCAAGATGGGTGAACTCTCTAAAGTTATAAGGCCTTGCATCAAGGTGCTGTTCAGACAGATGCTCTTTGCAGAAGAGGACATAACCTCACTTTTGGATTCTCAGATGATTTACTGCATAAATAAGCAAGAATCAGCCATCAGTTAATGATAATAAAATGATGAATCAGATTGCTTTATTTGTCTTTTTGCATAATTCGTTGCTACACTAATATATAAAATCCAAACTTAAGCAACTTTTATTGTCCGGTTTGTCTGGAAAACAAACAGCTCTCCATTACCGACATCTTCCTGTGATATTGTCATTTAATACCTACCTATTAGTTTCTTTGTACTGCAGTATCAAAGGAGAGTTTTTATCTATCTGTCCTTGCTGCTTGCCAAGTAAAACTGCACGGTGGAGGCTTTCAAAGTCTGATTTTACTCCGGTTTAACTTTATTTTCCATTGCAAGTATTTATATTTCAGAATTTCATTTTAAACAGCTAAATCTAGAAATAAGAAAACAAATCCTGCTGCAGATATTTGCAAATATCTTTGGGGAAAACGTCACTTTTCCTTCTTTATTTATAATACTCTGCGAAAACTTTTGAAAGTACTTTCAAACTCAAGAAAAGAGAAACTTTTTTGAAGTCTTGCCACCCTGCGTTGAAGGGCTCTACAGCATGAGTCGGCAGGTTGGGAGGTTGGAAGGTTTGAGAGGGGGGTGGGGGGGGGGACTGAGACAGGCTGGCGGCTGCCTGAGTTCGTTGTCATTCTGAACACAGAGCTGAAAGTGAGCCGGTGTCTGCTGGAGACAGCAGGAAACCACGCAGCAGACAGAGCTGCGGAAAGGACACGGGGCAAGCTGTGTAGGGAAGGAGTTTAGTGAAAGGGAATCAAGGCAAGTGAGAGGCATAAAGGAAATGGAGAAAGGCAACTGACAGAGAGAGCCTGAAATGAGCAAAAGAGAGCCCGTCTTAGTGCTGTTATGATGAAGTAAAAATTAGAAAAAAGACCAGAATGTGAATTAAAAAGGGACGGTTATTCATCTGGAGGATGGAGATTTATGGGAAGGAAATCCTGGAAGGAAATCCAGGACACCAGTTCTACATTATCATCTCCAATCGTCTTTTGATCCATTTTAAAAGCATTCCTAGTAATCTCTTAATTATGATTAATCAAAAATATTAAAGTGTTGTTTTCTAGAATATAGTTTCTGCAGAGTGGCACTAGTTTAGTAGTTGTTGGCTGGTTTGTGGAGTAACCCTGCTCCCGCTTCCCGTCATCCGTTTGTTTACACTCTCTCCCACTAGCTTACAGACCTGTAGGTTTTATGTCTCACCCGCAAGGCTTTTCCAACGACTTTTTTGTTGTCTGCTCCTGTTTTACAACTTAAATTTATGTTAAGCTTAATTTTCGTTATATATGTTCACCATCATGAGATGAAAATTCCACAAAAACATTTTAAAAACACCCAAAACACAATTGTTAATCAGTGTGAATCAACAAATTTTAAAGCAACACCCCCTTAATTTTAATGAGGGTTTTGTCATAATGTTCTCTACAAGCATTTAAAATTAAAGGGGCTTAAAAAAAAAAAAAAAAAACTTACCAATCATTAATGACAGAAGCTTCTGAACTTTGGAGCTCACTCCCCCAACTCTATAAAGGCCTTGGTCGTTAATCCCTAATAAAGACAAATTATGTTATTAAACCAGATATAGAAATGTGTTAAAAAGCTATTTTTCTAAATCAATATTTTGTGTCTAATGCCAAATTCTGAACTCTTGATAATAGTCTAATGAAGACAGGATGGAGTGTAAGGCAGCTTCTTCATAGAAATGAAGTGTGCAGCCGTGGAAGGATCATAATTAGAACATTAACACTGTAGGATGAAATGCATTTGTCTGCATTCAGAGAAGGACTTTCAACTCATCCATCTTTTGTTTTTAAGACTGGAAGAAGTCTGCCCCCTTGTGTTCAAAATAGGCACCTCATCAATGAATGAATGTGGTAAATCCTCTCTGCGTTTTACCTCTCCCTTCAATCGCACTGATAGAATTCTTCACAAAATTCAACCCCACATCATCCAACTGGGCGTCAACTGCAAAAAAAAAAAAAAAAAAAAATGCAAAAGCATTCAGGAAGGTGATGCACTTTGGAAACCTGTAAAATTCTCTTTAACACACTGTTGCAGACAATAATGGAGATCAGCTTGAAACGTACTTCCTCGTTCTTTTGAGAGAGTGTTCCCGAGATAGCATCCAATCTGATAAAAAGATAAAAAGAACGTTTAGCTGGTTCCTCTTTTTTGGGGTCACAGACACACACCTGTGAGAGGAAAAACATGTTCTGGGCAACAGAAAAGAAACTACAGAGTCGGGTTTTGCCACACAAATGTGTAAAAGAAATTGTCTGTTGGAGATCATGTATTTTTAACAGACAGCTCTGTACTCCTGCTACGCTAAACTCTGTTTTTGAATACAGTCATTTACACATATATAAACACACCGTAGGAAAAGATAACCATTAAACACCAAAGAACAAAGAAAAAGTAAAAGTGAGTGGATGTGTGTTAAGATGACGACACTAGAAACTGACTCACAGGTTCCTTCCCACCCATGGCCTGCATCCAAAACTTGAAGTCATCTTCAGACAGGGCCTGCACTGTAAACACCGTCCCGGGCCTGAGAGAGAGACATGCCACATCGGCATAAGAAGAAGAGCTTTAAGGAAAATTCCATATTGGAAAAAAATAATCACATTTTTTAGCATTCTTGTAAAAACAACAACAAAAAAAGACTGGTTATTTAAAGAACTACTCCAACAAAAATTGTGTTTTTGATGTTTTTAACATGTTCTTGTAAAATTATTTTCATGATGGAGGACATATATAAAAGAGCTTAAGATGAAAACTTTCTGAGTTTTTATTCATTCAAAACCTGATGGCTCAAGAGCAAATGAAAACCAGCGGTTTAAAAAAACTCCCAGTTGTGACTCAGCAACTGAAATGTCTTCTTTCTCTGCTCCATTCTGCCGACAAATAGTTACAGTAATGTTTTAATTTTCCTCGTCTGAGCTGACATCTGGATAGCTCCAATATTGCTCGCCATTTTTGTTCCACCTCTAATGTTAAGGTTGGGGTTTTGAGAGCATGTAAGCTAGAGGGAGAGGGTGTAAAGAAAGGGATGATGGGATGTCAGTGAAGGCTTACTTCCGCGCCGATAGACCCACACTCAACTTAGAGGTGAATTTCTAATGAACTCCTGCTGCTCTGCAGAAACTAAGTCTTAAAAAATGACACAGGCTTTTTGATTTTAGTTAAAAACTGGTTAATTATAATTAAAAAAACGTGGAATGATTTTACAAAAGATACAGCTATAGTTGAAGTAGGACTTATAAGCATATGTGCACGTTTGTAACAAACTATTTTGGTCTCTTTAGACAATAAAAACAACAATGAAGGACCAGACAAGTACTGGTAATGCATGTATGACCTCAAATACAGAGCAGGGCAAAGTACAGAGTTTAAGTAATATAGAATAAAATATATATGACAGCAGGCTGTTAAAACTTCTCATTTATACTAAAATTATTTCTTGTGAACCTAAAAAAGTGACACACAAACAGCCTTTGCAGACAAAGACAGCACTGACATACCGGTCTGTAATATCCAGTTCTAAGCAGAATCTCCTGTCGAAGGTCTCGGTGGTTTTACGTAGACAGGACTTCAATGTGACCGACTCTGTCTCACCCTGAAAGAAAATTTCACACACTTAAAAAAACACAAAAAACGACTAAAAATGTAAGGTAAAATCACTGATTTTATGACTACTTACAATCTTTCCACCTGATCTGTGGTCAAAAGTCACCATGTGTAAGATCTTCTGTTCTTTCACAAATGTGCAGTAACGTTTGACCCAGCTTGAACCGAATGGAGGCGGTCCTAAAAAAAAAAAAAGAAAAAAAAAAATGTTTTCACACGTTTTAAACTGGTGATTCAGTCTATTTTTATATCTGACTGAAGTGAAAAGGTACAGTCAGAAAAAAAAAAACAGCCTTACGCTTTTCCTGTACATAAAGGTAGCCTTCACAACTAATGGAACTGGTCTGTCTGTATTCCTGGGGCACCTGTTTGGTCCTTTTCATTAGCTCGTATACCTCTGACCGTGCGCCCTCAAATCGACTCCTCGTCTGGGGAAGAAAAGAAAAGAAACTTTCAGGAAGTGACTTCCTGATGCCCAATACTGCCTTTTAAAAATGTGAAGGACTTCCTCAGAAAGCCCCAGCTAGGCCATGAAAACTACTGAGAAGTTTGCATGAGAGCAAAGTAAACAAATACCTGCTTTAACATGTAAAGCAAAAACCTGCATCTCATTTTCAAATGAGCCCAAACCATCATGTAACTAGGACACCTGCAGTCTACGGCAATAAAACGGATTCATTTATAGATTTTATCAGCAGAGCTTTTTTATTAGCAGGATTTTGTCTCTTTTTTAAGAACCTTTGAAAATCATTGTTTATGAATGGTGAGAGAACATGAACCCCTCTTACATTCTGAAGACTGATCTGTAGTGCTCTTTTGTAATATTCAAAGTCCTTGGCGAGCTCGTAGCCTTGGTGGTAAAAAGTGAAGACTGTCTGGAAGAAGGCCAGCATCTACAAGAGATCAGAGATAGAAATGTTACAGTCCAGCAGAGCAGCTTCACTGCATCAGACCAGCAAACTGAGCGTTTTTCAAGTCTGTCTTAAAGCAGGATAGAGACTGGTGACATTTACAAGGGTAGATGTAATCTCAGTGAGCAGGAACTGACTTTTTTTTTCCTATGAAACACAACAATGTTCCAAGAATGTGCAAAAAAAAAAAGATTCACACTCTTGTTTTTATGATACCCTGAAGATAAAAAGGTTCAGAAAAGTTTCGCTAATAAAACTTGTTTTGATTACATCTTTTTTTTGTGCAAATGTTCTAAATATTTCCCTTAAAAAGTTCCTAAATGGATTTCTAAGGCACACTTTGACAGATATTTTTTGCAGCAAATTTTGTGGAGGAGCTTTATGTCACTTACAGGTTCCACGCATTCAAACTTCTTCCGCTCTTGGATCTCCTGCAACTTGCACACGTAGTCGAGAGACTCTTCCTGAAAGTGCTGCCTCATAGTTTCCACCTGGATGTCTGCCTGGAGGTGGAAGAAACAGACCAAGATAATTATAGCTACGGATGGATAAGTGGAAACAGTCTGCTACACTTCAGTTTGGGAAGCTGCAGGTTTTTCTTGGTGTAGCATCACTTCAATCTTGCGAATATTTTCGGCCATTTAACGTCAACTCACTTCTGGTATCAATTGAAAAATGATAGCACCAAAATCAAGAAACTGTGATGAAAGAGTCAAGTGTTGACTCTCAAGGTTAAGATGAAGGTCCAGGTACATCTGCTTCCCAAAACAGCTCAGCTCTGGTTCTGACAATCACCCTTGCACACAAGATGAGGGTCGTGACTGCTCCCAGCTGCCGACGGCTGATGAGGTGATTGTTCCCACACCATACTTTGAGGTGGTTCACCACTTCTCCACACACAGACTTATCCACCTCTGGCACGCCCTATAATTGTCACAGGGACGTCTGCACAGCGTGGACTTTTTTCTGTTTCATTCACAAACATGAGGTGTGCAGGGAGAAACGCTAAGAGTCAAGTCAACCGTTCTGCTTGTAATCAATAATAATTGAGTTATCTCAAAGTGCTGTCTTCAAAGTTCTGTCTAATTGTGGCCAAGTAAGGTTGCCAGGTAGAAACAAGCAGACGATGGGAGCTGCAAATCCAAGCCTAGAAAAGAATACTCCAAAATCACAATCTGCTTCCCTTTCATGCTTTCCTATTTGCAGCTGATGATCTAGATAACATGATTCCAGGTTCAGACTGACTCGGATTCAGGTCATTAGCACTAATTACAGTAGGTACAGCTTCAAAACAAGCAGGCTGTTTGATCTCAAGAACCATGATTGAGGTATCCCGCTCTAGTGTGTCCTAAGACCTGCATGCTTACTCATTTCCCTATAAAGACAGTCTTTCTAGGGAATTTATAATGCAAGATGTTAGGATAAATGCTATTTCACTGTTTTAAGAAGTTTTTTTGATTGTTTATTTTAAGAAAAACTCATCAAGATAGATGCTGTCCACGTGAGTTTATTATACAGACTCACAGCAAGGTCTAAGAAAAGGGAGTTCTGCATCAGCAAGTAGACACAACTTTCCCAATTTGGAACAACAAAGATGGACAGCAAAAAGCTCCTTTTAAAGGTTTTTATTATGTATCGAGTAGTTATTGGACATGTTTAACGTGCAAGTGGGTATTTAAATGACGCTACATTTTTTGGGTATTTTCACCTGTTCGGGGACTACAGACAGAAACTGGCTTCAGCTATAATCTTTAATGTTTTTGCACCTTTAATAAACTAGACTAAACTAACTAAATAAAACTTGCAAGTATGTCATTAAGGACAACACCAAAGATATTTTGCATCAAAAAAGTTTAAAAACTAGACCTGAAGTTGCTTTAGTTTTGCTGCAAGATGCATAGAACAATGGTGAGGCTACAGAGTGTAAATTTACATCTTAAAAGAAATTTTGCTTCACGGCTATAATCACAAACAGTAAATAAACTTTCAAAGATTTGGGGGATTAGATTATCCTTAGTGGCTCCTCTCAGAAGAGATGGTGTGGTGTATCCTCTGATAAAAAAGATAAAGGAAGCATCAGACTTCCTTTTTTTTATTTCCTAAATTTCACAAACCTAAATAATATATGCAAAATAAAAACAAGTACCTTTTGATTGGGGTTGTGTGACATGATTCATCACACAGCTTGATACACAAATTGATGCACAAAAGATTAACTTTTATACGATACAGTCCAATTCTTTTACCTTAATGGATAAAATCTAAATAAATAACATTCATTAAGCATCTAAAACTATACATAAAAATGCCTTTTATACAGAGAAACTCAATTTCCTTACTAGCCCTTTTACTTTTTATACTTCCATAAATACAAAATAAAAATTTGAAATCACAAATCAAAACATCTTAAATGCCTCATGTGCAAAACCAAGCGTGTTCAAAGATAGTTATTCTCAGGATCAAGTGCCACTTATCATTTCGATCAAATGTTTTCCCTGCAAACAAAGTAAAATGAAAGTTCCCACACTGGCGCTCCATAATATATTCACTGTTCCGCGGGTTGACGTAACAGCAGTTCATGACTCGTGGCTGTGAATGAATCTCTCCGGGTCTATTTCAGCGTGTGTGACAGAACTCAGAACCGCGGACTCCAGCGTCACAAGATTCAGAAAGAAGGCAGTGAGCCCGGGGGAACTAAAGCTCACACCTCTCTGCTGGGTCTGCACAACGCGCTTTCCACATCAATCAAAGACGAGAACCGTTTCCTTTGAGGAGATCGTCAACAATTTGTAGATGCGACTGCAGACGAGACTGGAAGAGTCTGCTCTGCAAGCTACAGAGCAAACTGTAACCACAAAGTGGGCCTAAGCAGACACTTGTGGTGAAAAACATCCGTTTATTTTTCATGCGAGAGGGGCAAACCTGTGTTTGCAAGGCAATAAAAACTCCCACACCTGCTGCAGCATATGCTTTCACCAGAGCCGTTTCAAAGCAATCAAAAGGTGTTTTGAATGTTGCATCTCAGGGACAGATAAATACCTCTTGGAGCTGTGGTTCTTTCTTCTTTGCCGACATGTTCAGAAGCTTTTCCAGAGAGCTGTAGTACTTCTCTGTTTCCTTTTCATATTTTTTTCTCTCCGCCTAAAACAACGTACAATTTAAAGAATAAAAAAGATAAACAGTTGGACGTTAAAAGGGAGAAAGAATATTAAACATCAACATTTTTGGAATATTAAAGTTGCATCCTGCATATCAAAAGATTCACAAAGAGCAAGAAAAGAATGAGAAACGTTTACAGGCTTTCATACATTACCCTGACTGCTCCAAGCTGATCTTTTCTGAACTTTTCCAGAGGTTTCATTAAGGTTTCTGTGATGTTTTTCATCTAAGGAGAGAATACATACTCACATTACAGTATTTATATTGGTCATCAAATGTGAAAATCTACAATTATTAATTACAAATAATAATTACAAAGGTTGATCTGAGCAAATTTTAATTGTTACATGCATAGATCAACTTTGACAGGTGGGAAGCAGTATTTTTTTTTGTTTTAAATGTATTAAATTGTAAATTTGATCAACTTATCTGCAAAGTTCTGTTGAGGAAATTGTATGTCAACTTATAGATAATTAGAAGTTAATGTTTATAAAAATCTCTGTATAATTCCAGAGAAATAAAAATAGTAAAAACTGACCCGTTTTCAAAACTTTTTATGTGAAACCAAAATAAAAATGCATTTGTGGTCTGAATGATTTTTTTCTGAAAAGCTTTGAAATATGACATTGCTTTTCAAAACTATTCAGAAAACAGTGATCACACATTTCTTATCGGTTCCACTTTCATCTCTTGAAACCAGGTTGCGAGGTCAGTGTGCATTTTCCTCTGGCGCTCCGGCTCTGCTCAGGTCCGAACACGCCTGTGCTTGCTTTGTGCTTTGTATATGATGTCATCACACTATGCTGAGCTGTGCTTACTGTAGTGATCTGGGCCTGGCACAACATAATCTCTGCCCAAGTTGTGGGTTCGCATTTTTAACTCACAGTAGCTGCTCACAGAGGACAGCTTTTTATCCAACATCTTCAGAAGTGGGCCTTTGAGTCGTCTTACATTTCAAATGACACACATTTATTGCTGTCTGAGTCAAAAAGTAGCTTTAAGATAACAGTTATATTGCTATGCTTCTACTTTTGGTTGCAGTTCATGTGTAATAGTCTGCACACCTATTTTTTTTTTTTTTTTTTTTTTTTGGAGCCACCACTAAGAATGTAATACAACCCTTACTCAATCGCAACATGAGGCAATATGCAAGACAATACAGGCGAACGTGCTGGAGGATAAATTAATATGTCCTGCCCACTGGCTTCTGTGTCTGCACAGCTCCATTGGAGTTAAATATATTATGAGTGTGTCTGGATTTGTGGAGGATGACAGAGCCAGACAGATGCCGGCACCAAATACAGGCAGCAACAGGTGGGAGCTTTTCGGAAATACACGTACTCTACTATGTTCACAGAGCTTCAACCGAGGGGGGGAATGAAACGCAGAGGAAGAGATGTGTGTATGCACAGGAATATGACAGAAAAACCTGTCTCATTCAGTGTCCATACTAAAGGGGTTATTTACGTTTTCAAAATGATGTATTTTAATATAGAAAGCTCTGGTTTTGAATCAAGGTTTCCATACAAACTCCTCTACAATAAAGAGACCCTTAATGAGAAGCAATTTTTTTAAATGAAGTCCAAATTCTAATGCTAAATCTGTGTTTAATCTTTATTTGTTTGTTTTATGAATGTAATTTTCACGTTTTAAACACAGAGTAAAGGCCTAAAAATAAAGAAGACATATTCATGCTTATATTTTGTGTCCATTCAATACACGCAGGGTGCAGATTGTGAAAGTTTCTTCCTCCTACCATCAGCTCCCTTTGCTCCTCCAGGTTTTTGAGAAATGAAGAGAACTCTTGCACAGACTCATCTATGACAAAAAAAGCAGAAAAAAAAAGCAGAAAAACGTTTTGAATGACTCGATTTTCCGGATACAAGCTGGTGTAGTGTAATTATAGGTTACATGCTCGCGCCAATAACTGTTCTTTATAGTCTGGTGGAGCAGGAACAGTAAACAGACATCTGAAGTGCATCTCTGAGTGATTCAACCAAACCAGTGGTTTGTTTGAGAAGAAAAAAAAAAACTCCCCAGACTCACCGATGCATCTTTCATCATCTGTCTTTGCATCTCCGATGTACTCAAACTGAAACTCTCCAAGGCACTGGGCAAACTTTCGCTGTGCCATGCCGAGCTCTGAAAGGAAAGTTTCAAAAGGGAGAAATTGTTAACAACAATCTCTTAGAAAAAAAACTGCAAATTCTGAAGAGGATGATTACAAAAAGACGAGCTGCTGGTTCTGCTAAAAGTACGCACGTCTCAACTAGACGTGATGTAATTACTATTTAATTTCCGATAGAGAAAGAAAAAAAAAATCTCGTGCAAAAGGCATAATTCTTAAAAACAGTCTTAAAAACTAGGTCTGACGCATTTAACTGAATCCTACTGCAAATACTGTTTGTTGACATTTAGCTACATCCTGGCGAGCGTCACACCCAGTCTATCACTATGATAAATATCACAGGTTGATGTGTGCAAAATAGAGCATGTATATGCAGTTATGAATGTGCAAGTCAGGCGTTACACAGGTGCGAAAAATAGAATGCGTACTATTCAATATATAAATACCATCATATAAATAAAATTGTGTGTATGAATATATATATATGTATATATACATATACATATACATATATATATATGTTATTTATGTATTTGTTGAATTGTACAACTTTTTTGCGCCTGTGGGGTTTTCTGTATTGGCGGATTTGGCATATTCGCGGAGGTCTCCAGTCCCTAACCTTTGCAGAAAAAAAGGGGGAATACTGTCTGTCTATCATCCATCCATCCATCCATAAAAATTTATAACCATTTCATATAAATGTAATATAAATATATATATATATATATATATATATATATATATATATATATACTATATATAGCCTTTTTTACTCTATACGCTGTTTATATATATATACATATATACACCATATATAGTAAAAAAGGCCAAATACTTTACTTTAAAAAGTAAAATAGCTGACCTTTATATAATATATACTATATGTATACTTAACATATACATAAAATAGTTCAATATGTATTCCAGTTTCTAAAAGAAAAAAATTGAAATTTTTCCTCTAAAAGTAAACAAATCAGTAAGAAGTAGTACAAATCTTGATTTACAACTCTTTTTTTATTGCTCTATATAGGAGCAAATGGCTGTGTTGAAGTCAGGGCGCACTTCCCCCCATCTTTAATCTGATATCACAAATGTGCATTTCTAGGGTGAAACTAATGTAACATCCTGTTGAGAAAGGATGAAGAACAGTTTAATTTTTCTATTCTCCAAGTTAAAGCATATGAGTTTAGTTTGACTAGTACCGATAAAGATTTGTGTTTTTTCAACTGTAAAACTATACACATTATGAACCAAAGGATTGCAAACCAAGAAGATTAGGAGATTTTTTATGTATTTTATTGCATGGCCTACAATAGAGTTTTTCCGCAATGACAAATTAACTCCTGACATTTTATATCAGCACTTTTGTTATTTTTATGTTGTTATAAATCCAAAAGTACCTGGTAAAACAGGATGTTTAGGCCGTGTTAATACTTTTGTCGGATTAAATCTACAGCACAGCTCAAAGTCCAAGCATGTGAGAGGTGAGGCAAAGGGCACCGCTTCTGCATCAGTTCTTCCTTTTAAACAATGTGAAACTGATTAATGATCACTCTTTAAGAAACTCAAGTGCACACCCTTCGAAAGCTACAAGAAACTAAGAAGATCTTTTTTCGGTTTCAGTATAAACACAAGGTTTTCAGATGCTTTTTTTCATTCAGACTATCAAAGACATGTATCCTTTCATCACCAAGTCTGAAACTGAAAGCTGAAGGAATGAAAGTAAGCTAGGTTGTTTATGCTCTTCAGAACCCTTTAATAAAGGAACAACACACCCAACTTTTTTGCACGTATGCTTGGACTTATTTTCAATCACAAATGCTTTTCTGTCTAGCTCTTGGCTGCTTGGTTTTCTTCATTTTTAATTCCCCCTCGGTTTCCCAAAACACCTATAACAAGAGCGTGTTTGCAAACATTTTAAATAACGTCATTTTAAGAGTCTTACAAAGACTGAGTGTTAACATTTTAAGTTAAACTTATTTCACCCTCCTAATCTGTTTTTCCTCTGACCAGAGGCAAAACATTTGTATAATTTTGCCTTAATAAAATGATGCTGGTGAATAAACAGCATATTAAATCAAGAAATTTATAGATTATTATGTAATAATAAAAGTATTTTTTCACTAATCTAAACTAGTTCTGCTAAAGACTAGTGTTATTAAAGTTCCACTCTAATTACCCAGTGGTCTTTTAATTGTGCTGTTTTGAGGCAAAATAAAAAAAACTTGTGTTATTATCTAGTGGATATTTTTTTATAGCAGCAGTAGTTCTTCAGAAATTGGACTATGAATTGTGGGAAGAGTGTGCTTTCCCTCACTCTGTCCCGCTAGCTTACAGCCCCTCACAATCCCGGCCTAGCATTAGCGATGCAACACAAGCATTTTTGGAGCTATCCAGATGTACAGTTTTGAGCCAGATACCATCGTAGACGAGGAAGAAATAGACATACATGGATCTATTTGTCTACAAGACCAAGAACACTCAGTAATACTATTTTAATCCTAATTTTCTTCAAATATGTCATCCATCATGAGAAAAATGCAAGAACAACAACAAAAACACAATTTTCATTGGGGTGACTCTTTTATTTTCATGACTAATTAATTTATTTGACCGAGTAATCAAAGACCAGCTGCAGTTAGAGGGCCCAAAACATCTGAAAGTATCTTGGAAAACTGATCTGCTGGTCTATAAATAAAAACATGTTTTGGCAACATTACAGTAGGTCCTCCTCACACCTAAAAGGGTAAACATCTCATTGTTTCCTGTAGGAGATCAAGGCAGTGTTCAACGTTGAGCTACTTGAGGTAGAAAAAACGTAAACCTTATGTTATTCAGACTTCCTGTATCCTTTGTTTAATTTAGCCAAATACATTGTTGTATGCTGAAAAAAAGTGTTATATTAAAATCTTTCTGACCTTTACAGAAACTTTGTTCATTTACATTGGAATGCACTGATCTCCTGATATT
Source organism: Oryzias melastigma (assembly GCF_002922805.2). Lineage (NCBI taxonomy): Eukaryota > Metazoa > Chordata > Actinopteri > Beloniformes > Adrianichthyidae > Oryzias > Oryzias melastigma. Next base: position 15,005,775 of record NC_050512.1, read on the forward strand.
AGATAAAGCAAAGCAACTACATAAAATAGGAAAAGAAATATGGGTATGTTGGCATTTTAACATAATAATTTATTAGTATATTAAACAGAAATGTTTTAATCAGACAAATCTCTGACAAAAATGAATGTGGACTGTAAGAAGACCATCCACTACAGCCATCAATCCACTTCACCTGTGCAGCTTTTACTGATCGTCGAATAGAGATTTCATGAACTCCATTGAAATTCCTACCTTTAATGTTTTGCTTGCTGTGATAGTTAACATAAAGTCTCTAAAACAAAAAGGAGGAAGAAAGCAGGGATGGTGTCTACTTTGAGGAGAGATTTACATAACTGATGGCAGCGATAGTTGCCCTCTGCTATCACAAGATTAAAAATACCGCATACACCAGGACACACAAGATTCCAAGGCAAAGAAAAAAAATAAAAAGGCTTCGCTTTTATTTTTGCCTTTTAAAGGAAGGCATTTCAGAGCAAACCTGGGAAATGTCAATCTTGGCTGTTTCTTTGCAGAACGGCAGAGGCCCCCTGTGCGGGCTTCATAGCATGAGTCATGCAGACCCCAACATACATCAGGCTAATATTAAAGGCAAAGTTGCTTTACAGGAGGACACAGAAAATGACTTTGCTTTTGTTTTAAATGTTTTAAAGACCCAGTTCTGATGAAAATGTTGTCTTAACATGTTCTTGCAGCCCTTTTCTGATGATGGAGGACATATATGAAGAAAATTACAACTAAAACTACATTTTTGAGGGTTTCTTTAAGTATTTCTTTATTCAAATCGTTGTAAATCAGGAGCAGACAAAAAAATGCTGTTTGAAAAACATTGTATTTGTGATGAAGAAAACTGCGGTTCTGCAGAAACTATGTCCTAGAAAATGACAGACGTTTTTAGATTATGGGTAAAAACTACATAATCATAATTAAAAAATCACCAGGAATGCTTTGAAAATGAGTGGGACTTTAAATAAATACCTCACTAGTCAAACTAATTGTAAAAGACAAATCTAGATGTGACCTTTAATGTATGTATGACTCCTTAAAAACTTAAACAGGAGCACCCAATTCAAATTGAACACGATCAACAAAAGAGGAATTGAAATAAAGGAAAATAAAGCAAAATGACTATGACGGTGTCCCTAAGTTCCATGAGCTTATTCTTCCTTACTCTGCAGTTTCAAACATAAAACAAACCACGCCATGTTCTGGATGCTACAACAAAGGCTTTCCAAAGCAAAACAATAACTGTACGTTTGTGCCAAAGGGCACTGCAGAAGAACTCCACTGTGTATATGCTGGCTCATATATATGAGGGGGAAGGGGGGTTGTTTGTTATGATTTGTCCAGTCTCATCAAATGTGTCACTCGGATCAGAGCTTCCATGAGTCCAGGTCTTCTATGTTTCCATGCCGCTGTCCTTCCACAGAACTTCCTGTTTCACTCTCCCATCTTTTCCAGAACTGAGTTTCTGCTCCACTTGCCTCCAACCTTTGCCCCCGACAAAGCCAGTTCTTCCCACCACACACACACACACCCACCCTAACCTCTGTGTTCCCTATCCACAATACACGCATTACTTCACCCATGACTTCCTGATCTTCAAAACAAGCGTGCAGGGTGAGGCTATGCGGGGCAGCATCCGGTCTTAAAGCCGAGATCACACGAGTTTCTAAGCATCACCGTGTTGAGCATCTTGTGCATTCAAATTCCTAATGAAATGGGAAAACATTTCTACCACAAAAAAAAAAGGATCTCTGGATGATTCCAGCGCCACACACTTTTTCAGCTGACCTCTGTCTGCAGGGAGTGATAAAAAAAAAAAAAACGTTCCTCCCACATGAGTTCATGTCTTGTGCTAATGCGATTTTAATAAAAGATTGTGATGTGGCTCTTTGGCAGAACAAGTAATGTGATTACGGGGAGCAGCGGTGAGCCAAGTGCAGCATGGCAGGAACACCGTTAAGCTCGTCTGCCCAGGAGAGACACAGACCTTTCATCGAGGACATCTAAGAAAAAATAAGAAAAGGGAAAGAAACTATTTTCTCAAGTCGTTTTGTAGCTGGTTTGATGAATATAGCAACACTGGAAAACAAAAGTAGCTCAAATTGAAATGTAAAACATAATCAAACCATTAACAACAGTCTATCAAAACAAGAGAAGCTCCTGCAATGTAGGTCAGCAAGCTTACCAGATAACAAACAAGAAATCAAGACACTAGCGAGGTGTGTTTGAGGGAGCATAGACAGGACACAGTTCCTGTGTGTGTGGAGGGGTTGTTAAACAGAAGCACATCTGCCTGTTCCTCCATCAGTGGGCACTTCCATGTCATGGCTCGGAGGCCCCGGGCCCCGCTTGAATGCTTCCTCTCAGATCCAAGGACTTTCCGTATAGTGGGACATCCTCCCAGCTGTCGCAGCAGAGGGAATTGATGACGGGCTGAGGGAGGACAATGACTGTGCTGCAACCTGACCTCGCACCAGATCATTCTGAGGTCAAACCTAAAGTGAAAGATTTTTCTTATATAAATGTGGTAAAGAAGCTGCAAAGCACCAGTCCTGTGTTTAGACAACCTTAGATATTGACCAAATCAGATTGGTTAGTTCACCAAACCCAGATACCAACATACCTCTAATCACAGAAGATCATGCACTAAAGCAAGATTGAGATCAAAGGTACAAACTGAAGAGTAAGAAAAGTGGTATTTTATACGATCTGTTATGAGAGGAGGCAGAAATGTGGCAGTTTAATAAGAGCAACGTCCACATAATGAGAGTCAGAAGAAAGCTGACTTGTCCACTGTGAGTGTGGATTTACCACATTGTTACTTGCTTATGTGTCACCCATTAAACTCTCTGGCTGTGTTTAAACATACCTTTACAAATATGTAAACAGCCTTATATCTTGCTAGAGGGGCAAACGTCAAAATTCTGGCCACAACCAGTGGAGCCTCCAAGGAAATTTCAAAGTGGCTTCGGCAGGTTTGCATAATGTCAAAAAGAGTCATGGAAAAACAAGTCACAGTTTGCCCCTGGGTGGTGCAACAAGCCCTGTGCCTCTCTGCTGTTGGATCCCATGTGTGCTTGTGAATATTGTCCTGTCACATGACCCTGCTTCAATCAAAGCGTTAGTTATAAGATAGATGGCTTCACCTTAGACCCTACTATGCTTTGGTATGCAGAGGAGGCCATAATGAACTCATTAAGCAGCAACCTTGAAGATTCTTCCACAAAAGGCCCAACATTGCTTTTTTTTCTTCATTCTATGACCATAAACACAACCATTTAAAGTGCTATGGTCTGTGAAGTCTGACACGAAGCCATAGTTTTTTTTCCATAGCTCCACTGAGCATTATATGACCTCGCCATGAGGCAAAGACTCTCAACAGACTTGGTTCCAGTTGTGGACTTCGGGTTCTGGATGTTGATGTCCGCAGCCAGGTTCCCTTGGGATTTTTTGACGAGCAGAAAACAAGTTCAGATGCCAAAAAGACCATTTATTTAAGATTTTAAGTTTGATTTATTGAAGCTAGACAATACAGTAATGTCTAAAACAAAATACTAAGGAAAAAATGTTAAGGTTGTATACATTCGTCTAGTTTACCATCACATGGTATTTTTTTTTTTGACATGCGGCTGTTCCCATTAAATCATGAGTCCCCAACCCTCGAGATGCAGTAACGGACACAAAAATGGTACCAGGTTAGGGTTACAGTACCGGGACTGGTACAGGTCTGCATTCCGGTACCAGTCTGTGTCCTGAGGGTTGGGGAACCCATGATTAGCATCTGTGGCTTGGTACCAAGTGGCCCTCGAACTGGCCTCAGTTTGCAGCCCGGAGGTTGGGGACCCCCGATTTAATTGGAACAGTCAGCTCGTCAAAAACGACAAGTTGGGGACACCCAAAACGTCAAAAAGTGATGCGGAGGGGGCCCAAACCATACATCCAGATATGACGAGCTGGGAATGAGAATGTGTTGACTTGACCCATTTCAGTTGACTTATAGAAAAAAAAAATCTAAACATATTTTGTACAGTAATGAAAATACTACTCCTGGTAACTAGTTGGCTTTACTAGAGTATTTTAGTTACTTTTTGGATCAAGTAGTGAGGAACAATTCCTAAGGCTAATGTTTTTTGTCTTTTTTGAGTTTTGTTCCCAACACTGTTTTTGACCCACCTGAAAAGGTCCAGATCATCAAAATGTATATTTTCAATAATTAAACAGCCTTTTGTCTATCTAAACAAGCATAGGGTTTTAAAACTTGGCAGAGACCAAAACATCTAAAACCTAAAATCTAAAGTAGATATTGAAAACATCAATAATACAACCTATCGCTTGGAGTTAAAGTATCCAGCGACCAGATGTACATCTGAGTTCCACTCACAGACATACAAGAGGCCCAATAACAAATCAAGTTGCAAGAAATTGGCACCTTCTCAGCTAACAGACAGGCAGTATTTCAGGACCTCACATTGGGACTATTTTAGTATTTATCATCAGTTTGGTCGTTGACAGTATGATCTGTAGTAGTCACTGATATATGCTTCTTCTACGGCATTGCAATCTCCAGGGGGTGACAGAGTGTAATTTGCGTCCAAAGGTATGTTTCTATGTAAGCACAAAGCTTAACTACCAATCTCAAATCAGGCACACTCCCACAGAAGACCGGGGTGGAGCGGCTTACCACACTCAAATAGACCTCCAACTGTACTGAACATTGAAGGGTGAAAAAAAATCTTTTCACCAAAACCGGTCACAGAGACTTAATTGAGACTAGAGGAAGTTTCTCAACTTAGAAAGTTTGGATAAGAAATCTTATGTGTGCAGAAAATGTGCATTAGTTCCTTCCTAAAATCTGAACTGGTTTTGAAATCATCCCAGCAAGAGGAAGTTTGGCGTTCCTCGGCATATTCACTTCTTGATGTTATACGCGCGTGATGCTCGTCATCAGAGGAGAATCAGCAGCAGAAAAGCGGGACATGCTTTAAACTCAGTCACATAAGGTCTTGAAACATGAGACAATGATGTCAGATCCTCCAGAAAATGACAGAGTTGGTCACCTGACACCAACACACAGCTGTGCATCAAAATCTATTCATCTTCATGAGTGCTGCAGAGATCTTCCCACATGGTTCACCACCCTCCCACACACACGCACACTAACACACATACAAAATAATTACAATATGAGCTCTTCCTGTACACTGAGGACAAAGTAGATGCTTTGTTATATTTATTAATATTTATCATTATTCTGTTTCAGTTCTTAACGTTTTTAGCACCTATAGAATATCTTGTTTTGATGAATTTGTCTTTTTATTTATTATTTTTACATGGGTTGATTTTAAGCATGAACTTGGCACGGATCAGAAAGCACTTTTTAATTTCATTGTACCTGTGGCAATGACAAATAAAGATATCTATCTATCTATCTATCTATCTAAAATAATTACAATATGTGTATAAAACTGTGTCCGGATAATAAAGAAGTGTTTACTAAAGAAAAAATAGTTGAGAAACTAATTGTTCAGGCTGATCTGAAAAAAAAATGACCACAGTGGATACCACAACTCCTATGCAGCTGTTACTCAAAGCCGTTTAAAATGAAACAAGATGGTTGGCTTTGAAAAATTGCCACACAGTAATGAAATCATAATGTGAAACTCTCAAAACATCTGAACAAAATCCACAGAATTGGATAAAACAAAAGAGTAAATTACATTAAATATATTTTAGTTAAACCGTGTTTCTATCAAACAAGTAGTAGACAGAGAAAGGTGGCTTGTTATTTGGTATAAAACAGCAGAGGTCTTCAGGTGTCAAATTGAGCAGTTCAATATTATAAATGTCAAATTTCTTTAGTTAAATTCTGAAAAACAAAAAAGTAGAAAGTATATCCTATTTACTGTAATCCACAATGGGTTACAATGTTGGTATAAAAAATATGTTTTTAAGGAAATACAAAATACCCTAAACTAATTTAGGAAGTGTACATGGGACCTAAACCTGCTTAAAATGTCTGTCCTAAATAAGAATACCTAAATATATAATATACTTCCAATTTAAGTAGAATGAGTTGTCAAATGTGCAAAGATATATAGCTTAGGGTTGACTAGATATTAGCTGATTGATACAGAAAGAATAATTCATTTTTAGATTAAAGTCCTGTCTTATAAACATCTTTTTGGAAGTAAATAAAACTACGCAATTTATTTAGAAGAAGATTGCTACTTGTATGTATTTAAATATGAGCTAATTCTACATAGTCAGCACAAGCATATTTTTTAGCTTAAAAGTCATTCATGATCCATGATATCCTGTATCTCCTAAGGACACCTGACATCATCGAGTCAGCATGAACAAAGATCTCAGTGTGTGCTTAACACTACCTTAAGGAATGCAGGATTACCTTGAGACCAAATGAAAGTCATACCTGTAACCTTACTACTGACCGCAACCCCCCCGAACATGCACACACACATACAAAGACACAAACAAACATTCGTTTTTGCTACCCGGGGGTCTTAAGACTGTTTGGGTGGTGCTGGAATTCACCTTTTTAACAAGGTTAAATTAGACTATTTTGGCTGCTAAATCTGAACATTGTCTTTGATAAAATGGAAAAGCTTTTAATATATAAAATACACTCTGATAAAAAAACAACATTAGACAGTTCCTTTGACAATATAGCATAACTTCATTCAAATAAGCTGACCTCGTGTGATAGAGACATAGCCAGACTTTTGTGATTTAGACGGAGTGTGACATAGGCAAATTCAGCTTTGTGTGATGGAGGCGGAGCTTGCTTTATGTGACTGAGATGGGGCCAGGCTTTCTTGGGGGCGGAGGACCCATCTTTCTGTTTGACGGAGGAAGACCTGCCGTTGTGTGGCAGAGGTAGAGTCAGTTTTTTTCATCAGGGTAGACTGATCTTTGTCTTAAGCAGGCAGAGCCAGCTTTTCGGAACAAGGTGGAGCCAACTCAGTGTGATGGAGGCGGAGCCAGATTTTGTAACAGAGGTGTAGCTGACTTAGTTTGATAAAGTCAGAGTCAGCTATTTTGTGACAAAGGTGGAGCTAGTCTTTTGTGACACAGGTGGAGTTGACTCTGTGTGATGGAGGCAGAGACAACTTTTTGTCACAAAAGTGGAGCCTGCTAAGAGGGACATAGGCGAAGTCAGCATTTTGTGAAAAGGGTGGAGACGACTCGGTGTGATGAAGGTGGAGCAAGCTTTTTGTGAAGAAGATGGATTTAACTATGTTATGGAGGCGGAGTCAGCTTTTTGTGACAGAGAAGTAGCCAACTTAGTTTAAAGGAGGCGGAGCCTACTTTTTCGACAGGGATGGAGTCAACTATGTTACGGAGGCAGAACCAGGTTTTTTGTGACACAGGTGGAGATGACTACGTGTGACAAAGGCGGACCCAGATTTTGTGACAGAAGAGTAGCCAACTTAGTTAAATGAAGGTGGAACCAGCAATTTTGTGACAGAGGTGTAGCCAACTTAGCTTAAAGGATGCAGAACCAGGTTTTTGTGACACAGGTGGAGATGACTACACGTGACAAAGGCGGAGCCAGATTTTGTGACAGAAGTATAGCCAACTTAGTTAAATGAAGGTGGAACCAGCAATTTTTGTGAAAGAGGTGTAGCCAACTTAGATTAAAAGAGGCAGAGCCTACTTTTTTCCCAACAGGGGTGGAGTTAACTCTGTGTTACGGAGGTAGAACCCGCTTTTTGTGACACAGGTGGAGTTAACTGTGTGATGGAGGTGGAGCTAACTTAATGTGACTAAGGTACGGTAGAGTTAACTGTGTTACGAAGGTGGAGCCAGCTTTTTGTGAGAAAGGTGGAGTTAACTCTATGTTATGGAGGTATAGCAATCTTTTTGTGATGTAGGTGGAGTAAACTATTTGTTACAGAGGTGGAGCCAGCTTTTTGTGACGTAGGTGGAGTTAATTCTTTGTTACAGAGGCGGAGAAAGCTTTTTGTGACAAAGTTGGAGTCTGTATGACGAGGCGGAGCCAGCTTTTTGTGACGTAAGTGGAGTTAATCCTTTGTTACGGAGGCGGAGCAAGCTTTTTGTGACAAAGGTGGAGTCAACTCTATGTTACGGAGGTATAGCCATCTTTTTGTGATGTAGGTGGAGTAAACTCTTTTTGTTACAGAGGTGGAGCCAGCTTTTTGTGACGTAGGTGGAGTTAATTCTTTGTTACGGAGGCGGAGCAAGCTTTTTGTGACAAAGTTGGAGTCTGTATGACGAGGCGGAGCCAGCTTTTTGTGACGTAGGTGGAGTTAACTCTTTGTTACGTAGGCGGAGCCAGCTTTTGTGAGACAGGTGGAGTCAACTCTATGTGACGGAGGTGGAGCCAGCTTTTTGTGACAAAGGTGGAGTCTGTATGATGGAGGCGGAGTCAGCTTTTTGTTATGATGGTGGAGTCTGTATGTAGGAGGCGGAGCCAGCTTTTTGTGACATAGGTGGTGCTATTTCACTGGGACAGATGCGGAGCTAGCATTTGGTGACATAAGCAGTACCTGCTTTGAGCAATAGCAACGTAGCCAGCTTTGTGTGACAAAGGCGGAAGGCATTTTTAGCAATGGAGGTGGAGATGACTTGTGTTATAGAGGCACAGACAGCTTTGTATGACAAAGGTGGAGTCTGATCACCCTTTTTTATGACAGCATGTGTCACTGAGTGTCCAGAAGACACACAAAAACACAATTGTTAGCTTTCAAAACCAGAAAAGCTCAGGCAGGTTAGTCCATCCTCATAAAAATATGGGAATTGAAGTTATTTCTCTATCATTATTTAAGATGTTTAAAATATGATATTGATGTCAATTTCATTTAATGTAACATGAAAGTATTAGTCATAGTAGTTTCCCCCCAGTGCTGATGGAAGTCCATTTAAGATCATGTTTTATAAGCAGGGGACAGCTTTGAGACAAGGACAGCCCACAAGATCAGACTCGAATGAATCTAATAATTTTGACTTAGCTGAAGTGTTAGCGACTGTTAAAACAAACATTTGAGGAGATAAAAAGCGCGCTTGAAGTAACCACAAAAATTGCAATCATATCAATACAAACAAGACAAGTCTTGATCCAGTTTGGTATGAATGACAACATCTAAGGAAACAATCTGGCTCCTCTGGACATGATCCTGCTTCGTTCAAAAGCTGCTAAACTAACCAGAAAACACTCATGTGTGCGTGCAGACTTACGCTTTGTCGCATTAATGAGGTTCTTTCCATCTTTGTACAGCTCTTTGATAAACCTGTTGGTTTTGTCCAGCTCTGCTTCATGCGCCTTGATCTTCTCCCTGAAGCTCGGGCTGTCCAGATAGCACTCACTAAATTCCAGCGGGTGTAGTCCCATCTCTTTTGACAGATGTACGGCTTCGCCTTCGGATAGCAGGAACTTTAACAAATACTTCTAACTTCTCCGCCCGAACAAACACAGCGTTCCTTCTAAGTTACAGTTCTTTTCGCCGCACTCCACAAAGCATAGCTACGTTAAGTAGCAAGAGGCTAGCGGGATTTAGCATGGTAACTTTGGACACAAGTGCATGGGTGTTGTTCCACTGCTGTCAAGTAAAACTAAAAAAAAAAAAACTTAAAGATATACCAGACGTAGAATAACTCTGCGCTGCAATTTAAAACGATGCATCGGAAGTTCATTAAAAAATCATAAAAATGAGGAGGAATAGAAAAAAATATCCCAACAGAAGTGTCCAGATTTTCCCTTTTCTCAGAACACACTCCACCTAGAAATGTGACAGATTGAGAAACTCTGCTGACATCTGTATGCGTGTAGTCAGGCCGTCGACTGTGGGCAAAACTTATTATCAAAGAGTACATAGCTGCGCAAAATGGTTCACTCCAATCCACTCCCGCCTCCTCCCTCTTGCACAGTATAATCAACAAGACACTCGTGTATCCTGTGAAAAGACAGTTAACTTAGTCATGTTTTGATTTTCTTTTCTTTTTTTAACAAAAAGGGGGAATATATTTTAATAATAACAACAAAAAGAAATGAAATATTTTAATATGTATTTGTTTGAACGTTATCGTTTTTTTTTCTTGACAGTGCTGGTGCCTTTGGATGACTTTTTTAACGTAAAAAAAAACAACCTGTTTTTGATTTATTATATATGTGTGTCATTTATGTATAATCATAAGAGTCTAGATTGAGTTCCTTCTCCAAAAAGTTTAAAGCTAAATCAGGGGGATTCAATTCTCTTGATCTGATGAACTCTTTGGTCACTGCTTAGTGTGTTGTACGTCATGAGAGGAAACCCCCAAAATGGTAACATTTGCGGTTAATTTTTAACCCTGAACAAATGCCAAAAAAGAAAGAAAGAAAGAAATATCAATCAATGTTTTTTAAACTTTCAATATCAGTATTTTAATAAACTATTAATACAATTTAAACAAATAGCCACGCGGAACCTTCATCTGAGATTGTTTTTTCCTCCGATCTCCCCGGCGGATGGACACTTACTTTGTTGTTCATACATCAGCACTGCACTAGATGCTCCTCGGAAGCAGTAAATATATGATTATTTTGTAAAATTGTAGTTTTCCCCCTTAATTTTTCTAGCTGCATCCTTCTAGTCATGAGACGACTTTTTGACGCACATTTAACCCGCAGTCCTAATTTAGAAGGATAGCATATAATGGCGTTGCTGTAGAAGAGAAGCTAACCGAGTGACTCGTAATGCTCACGCTTGCTTGTTGTCAAAACCAAAAGGAGCTTTTAACTTTAGAATACCATCTCTAGAGCTTCTACCCAATCTCGCGGATATAGCAAGTAAGCTAGCTTAATTATATGTTTAACATGTTGGGCTCTATTTATTTTTTGCACATGAGCAATACTGCTATAAGTTACATTATCATTCCACGTCACATTTATGAAGCCCTATACTTATTATGTTGTCGTTTCAGAAATGCCTAACACCAATGCTAGGCCAAAACACAGCAGAAGGACCCGGCGGCGACGCAGAGGAGATCCTGCCAGAGATGAGCTGGTCTCCAGCTCCCTACAGAGCGCCCAGCAGTGCCTGCTAAACCAGGATTATGGGACAGCATTTGTGCACTACCTCCTGGTCCTCAACCTTGCACCTGAGTTCAAGGACTTTGCACAGGTAATTTGTGGCCCCACTACTGTCACAACCGGTTTATGAGCATAAGTAAATACTAATACTGACACCTCACATTGAGGTAGTTTTTGTTGACAAGATATAACTGGATATTCAGGATGCTCCAGGCTAAAGATGAAGCTTTTCCTTTTTTAAATTTTACTATTATTATTTTATGTGTTTGGAGCATCAATTAATAAAAAGAGAAGTGCTTTATAATTACATTTTTTTTTAATATACTTTTGTATTAAAAAATTCAATTCATTTCAATTTATTAAAAAAAATCTGTTGTTGGATTAATATCCTCTTATAGATAGAGTTGACAGTAAGTGACCATACCAACAGTGGAAGAGGTGATCTTTTTATGATATTTGTATTTTTTTTTTTTTTTCTTCTTCGTCAAACAAACACACCCTTGTTTCAATTTGGGTCACGCGTCTTTTTGTAACCTGATATCAGGTGCAGTATGCAAAGTAGAACCATGCAGCAACTCTCTAGACCGAGGCTGCTATATCTTTGCAAATTCAAGCCTTTCTCTAGAAGACATCCACATTTTCTCACTTGCCTGTTCCTAATTGTTTTTCAAAGTAATAGTGCATCATGTGGAGCTGATCTTTAACTCAAATAACTGTTAGTTTAAAAAAAAACGTGCATTATTTTGCATTTGTCACTTTTTTACTCCTATAAAATCCAAATTCTGTTCCACTTCCTTTTCAGGAGTCCTTCAGGTTCACCCTTTTTAAATGGGCAGAGGAACTCGACTCCTTGGGTCGCATTCAGGAACTTTTTGACTGCTATGAGCAAGCTCTGGAAATTCTCCCTGCCGATGAGGTGATCCTAAACAGCATGGGTGAACACCTGTTCAGGTACTCTCAATCTAGCATTCTACTAATGTGTAGTAGCATGTTTTTTTTTTGGTTTTGTTTTTAAAGATTTGCACCTCATGGGTCGATAAATTCAATAATTTGACATAACCTTTTTGTGTATTTGGTGACTCTCTTTCCATCACATAGAATGGGATTCAGAGATGAAGCAGCAGGCTATTTCCACAAAGCCTTAAAGCTCAGACCGGAGTTTCCAGAAGCCAGAGAGAATTTTTACCGCGTCGCCAATTGGCTGGTGGAGCGTTGGCACTTCCTCATGCTTAACGACCACGGCAGGAACCAGAAATACCAACAGGCCATTCAGAAGGCTGTTCAGAGCGGATGCAGCACTGTACTTGATATAGGTACTGGCACTGGGATACTTGGGTGAGATATGTTCCAGAAGAATTTGGCTGTGTATTTAATTTGCAAGTCTTCATTCAATACATCTGTTGGTACTCAGTTAAAAAAAAAGAGAAAATATATGTATTTTCTGATCATTCTTTTTTTGTGTTTTCAACCAGAATGTGTGCCAAGCAAGCAGGAGCGGCCGAAGTTTACGCCTGTGAGCTGTCAAAGACCATGTATGAACTGGCCTGTGAGGTGGTGACAGCTAATGGGATGGATGGTGACATCAAGATCCTTCACAAGAAATCCTTGGAGATGGAAGTTCCTACCGACATTCCTCATAGGTTGTGTTCAAACAGTATGAATTTACTCAAGCTGCACAACAGTTTTTTCAAAACAATCTTGGATGGAATAAATCTATAAATGTAATTTGCTTCGTGCTCAGGGTGTCACTGGTGGTGACTGAGACAGTCGATGCGGGATTGTTTGGAGAGGGCATCATAGAGAGTCTCATTCATGCCTGGCATCACCTCCTCCTGCCCCCTAAGGTGACTTTAAATAACCAAAAAAGTCATATTTCCATTAGTTAACTCAATTTTTCCTATTTTACACATGTGTAGTGTTAAAGCATATTTTTGTGTCATTTGTGTCTTAAAATCCCCCTCCAATGAAAATCATGTTTTTTGAGTTTTTAACATGTATGTGTGGAAGTTTTCTTATGAAAGAGAGCAAATGTAATAAGAAATCATTTTGTTTTTGCATTTCCGAGTATTTCTCCTTTTAAATCGCTGTGAATCAAACTCAGGGGCGGAGCTGCTCAGCTCCAAAAGCCACGCCCCCTCAGAGGAAACTTTTGAAATAGAGTCTTCAGATCAACATGAAAAATAATTTTTTCAGACATTTACGTTGTGGGAATTTGGTTAAAACTTCATAATCATAATTGAAACACTACTGGGAATTTTTTTTTATTCAAAAATTGTCATGGGGACTTTAAACAACCAGGTTTCAGTAATTGTGAAAGAGTTCAATTCCTTTGTTTGGCTGCTCCGTTTAGATGTAATCCCGGTTATGGATGCACCTCCTTCTGTATCCTGAAACTACCCTCATGTCCTCCCTCACTACGTCCATGAACCTCATCTTTGGTCCTCCTTTAGCACTCTTTCTCATTAGCTCCAAGCTCCTTTTGATTATTAATATAGTGTTGTTTATTGTTCTAGTCAAATGAGAATACGTTTGGAGAACAGTCTGCCACAGGACGAGTCATCCCCGCTGGAGCCACTGTATTTGCTATGGCTGTGGAATGCCCCGAAATCCGCCGGCATCACAGGTACACTTGGATGGATCACATATACCAATTTCCACTGATGATCTCACATTTTTCCAGTTGTTCTAGCATGAGTGGAGAATCTGAAGTTCTCCTTCCTTTGAGGCGTTCGTATCATCTGTCTACAGGTCTTAGTAATACAGTCGTGTCTTTCTCATTTAGACTCTGTGTGACAGAAGTGGGCGGGCTGTCCATGGCTGCATGTGGAGAGATCCACAGTCCAGTGAGCTGCAGCTCAGAGCCGGAGGAGTCCATGGAGCCATACACCACAGAAAGACTGAGCAGGCTGCCTGGGGGGTACACCGCTCTCACAGAGCCTTTCACAGCTCTCACCATTGATTTCAACAATGTGCAGGTGAGCAAAAACGTCCCATAGCAGATCTTTCAATCTGATGATTCCAACTTTTTCTCACAGTAATAACCAGCTCATGACTTTTTTTTTCACTTTATGGAGATATTTCAAAGGTTTTAATTGGTTTGGTTTAAAGCCAGAAGATTTTATTCAGAATGTGCAACTAATGAACCATTTCCTGTCTGTGCTCTGCTGTATGTGAAACCTAAAGGAACTAGAAGGTCTGAGCTCCAGGGAGGTTCAGAGGATCCAGCTGCCTGTGACTCAGGGAGGAGAGCTGGACGCTCTGGCTGTGTGGTTCCAGCTGCATCTGGATGAGGAGAGCAGTCTGTCGACTGGACCTCAGGAAGACACCTGCTGGGAGCAAGCCATCTACCCAGTCCACAGCACCAAGTGTAAGATGCTAGCATGCTGGAAAAAAAGCGAATAGCTTTGATGCAGCCTTTCTTAATTTAAAGTTCCTGTTTTATATTTGTGCAACTAAAGTTTGAACAAAAACCTCAGTTTTGAAATCAGTGTTTGTTGGCTAAAATCCATCTGTGAGTTCTAAAGCTCCTTCTTTGCTGATAAAACACATTTTTGCATTTGCAGCCATCATAAAATATGGTTTATAGTGTCATTTCAGATTCTTTCTACTAGTTTTTTGTCTTTTCATTCTCAACTCTCTGCTCAAAGAAACACATGTGCCACCAAACCAGCCAATCACAGACAAGTGTGTTTGAGTGAACTTATCTTAAAAAAGAAAAAAAAAACAAATATATTGTGTTGCAAATCCAAAGAGAAAGAGATTTTGAAAGCACAGATGGGATTTTGGAAATATTTGTTTATTTTTTATTGCAACTTATAAAGTTTATATTTAAAACTGAGCGTTTCATTTGCAGTTTAGGAAATTTTGATTTGAAAACTGTGACTTTTGTTCTCAGGCAGAAATATAATTTTGTATTTTGAGCATTTTTTTTTTACATTGTGGCGTTTTTTGATTTTTGTTTTTAAAAAAATAAACACAATTTTTGTAAAATTACATATATATTTGCTACAATGCATTGATAAGTTGCTGGATTACGTAAGAGATTACTCTGTTTTATGGTTTAAACATAATTTCTCCTAAAAAAATTACTTCCACATTTGTGACTCACTGACTGGGTCAGCATGTGCACCCTGAGAGGCCATGACAGTCCTTAGTGTGCATTCAACTCCTTCAGGTCATAAGTATGTATCTTTCCTAAGTACCTTTGACGAGACGTTCACTGACAGGAAGACGAGAACAGATGTTGTTCCAGGAGAAATCCCATCCATGTCTGATCTCCTGAATCTATTAGATCTGACTTGATAGCTAGATTGCTCTCCTTTCCCGTCCTGTCATATTCCTGCTTTCTTTAATCCATATTTTTCTAGTGAGACGATTGATTTTGGTTATTTAGTTGACTGACCCACTTTAGATTTATATTTTTTATCAAGCTCTTGAAAGGTTTCTCTTTTCAAACATAATTGATGGAAATAGTCAAAACTGGAGCAAAATATTACCTTTATTTTGAAAGAACACTAGTTTTTTTGTTTTTTTTGTTTAGGTTTTTGAGGTTTTATAAAAAATCTCCCTTCGGATTTGTATGATGGGGATACTTTAAAGGTTATGTTTCTTTGTTGTGTCTACAGGTTTCGTGTTGAAGCCGGGCGACGAGCTGATCGTGGAAGTCTCCTGTCGAGACGCCTACCTGAGGCTCAGCGGCGTGGCTGTGCTCCGAGGAGGTCGCCACATCCATCTTGACAATAGTAGCAGCTGGCAGCCCTCTGAGAACCCCGTTCCAAACCCGAACCCAGAGGCTGAGCTCTGCAGCGCGTTAGCGTGTCTTCAGACCAATCAGAAGCAAAGCATAGACTCCTGCTTGCTGGAGTGTTCAGAGATGGCCCTCCTCAACAACACGGATTACCATCAGAGCTTCCGCAGTGCACTAGACAAGCTCATCTCCCGGCTCAAGGTCAGGCAGCACGGCGGGGTAGGGACTGCCGGCTTCCCGCCCGCCAGCGGTCTGCTGTATGTGCTGGATGTGTCGGAGGGCTTCTCTCTGCTCTCAGTCCTCGCCGCCAGCCAAGGTGGCGTGAAAGCCTTCAGCTCCGTGGAGAAGAGCAAGCAGCAGGACGTGCTGAAGAAGCTGGCGCACTCCAACGGGATCTCTGAGCAGCTCCTGGAGTTCTGGCTCAACCGGGTGGAGGACGAGCAGGGGATGCTGCAAAGGCCCTCAGGGGAGAAGCTGTGGAGCGCCATCATCCTCGACTGCGTGGAAACCTGCGGCCTCATCCGGCAAAAGCTAATGGAGAAGGCTTCTCTGGCCAGGTGGAGATCACATCTAAAGTTACAGGTCATGTTTCGATAGTTTTTCACGTTGTGGATTTATTATTCGTGGCAGGTGTCTGCTGGAAGAAGGAGGCCACATTTTCCCGGAGAGGATAGTCGTGCACGGCATGTTGGTGGAGTCTGACACCTTGTTGCGAGAAAGCGCCGTCCAGGGTCTGGAGCCAACTTTGGGGTTTAACATCGCTCCGTTTATCAACCAGTTTACTGTAAGTACTCCTGCCAGACCTACCGCAGAGCATGTTTACCTATATTTGTGATGCTCAAACCTCAAAAGTTCACAAAAATGGTTGTTGAATGTAACAGTTTCGAACAACAGTTTGGTACATAGATGTTTTCTGTCACACTGAAGGATTTGCAAAATCTCTGTGAATTCTTTTTCTTTACTTGGTCTGGAAATCGCTGTTTTTCTCCAGCCTGGTGGTGTTTGTGCTGATAATTCCGCAGAGCTCTCTCCTCAGGACAGCTGTTTGTCTCTAACAGATGCTATCCTCAAAGCTCTCAGCGGCGGGCACGTCCGAGCACACTGTTGCTGTCACACAGTTGTGCTTGGATGACAAAACCCACAGCTCGGCTTGAAGATATTCCTACCAGAATCCATCGATCACCCCAAACACAACTCTGTAGTCTACACAACTCTGGCAGCTGGGAGGACGGGGGGGTGTTATTTTGCCCTGCAGTAGGACACAGCGAACCCTTTCATGCTGCCAGTTTCTGTCTTCAGTCTGCTGCCCTGCTGCCCTGTCACATTTTCCAAAACACTGGGGTGGAGGATGCGTTGCTGAGCATTAATCTGAGACTAAGATTAAACAAAGACAAAATGTCCAGCCCATTTTTTTTTTAACTACACTGAAAGCCCAAAGTTACTCGTGCAGTCATACAGTCTAAGCATTTTTAAATGAAATATGCAATCAAAATATGTTCATATGAATCATTTACATCCGTAAATGTGTAGGTGTTCATCGCATCGTCTTAACGTGTTTTGTAGTTAAAAAAAGCATTTTTTTTGTAATAAAATATTGTAGTTTCAGACCACTGTAATATAAGGTGCAGCATCAAAAAACGGAGAATGACTGTCTTTTTTCATACACAGAGCCCACTGGATTATAGTGAAACTTAAGCAAAACAAATCAGTCATATAATGTGATATGACTGCTCCATCCAGAATGCTTAGAGGGGCTAAGAGGCAGACGACTGGTCAGAGGGGTTGATGGGAAATTTTTCTAGCAAACTGTGTTGTTTGGAGGTAGATTTTTTTTTTCTATGACGTCATTGCTATCATTGATCAGTTTTCTCCCCTAAGCATCAGAATGACCGTTTTGATTTGAGATCTCCTTTGAGTTAATGATACAGATAAGTTTGAAAAAGCTTTTTCAGATGGTTATATTTAAGATGTGAGAGACTGACGATTTCTTACATTAAGTACTTTATCATCTCATTTTATACTTTCATAATGTGTTCATGTTCTCTCGTGTTATTGTAAAAAAAGCTCAAATGAAGGTTTGTCCGATGCTTTTAGTCCTTAAGCATTTGGTGCTGCTTTCAGGTACCGGTTCACGTGTTTCTGGACTTCTCCACACTGGAGTGTCGACATCTGAGTGAGGCTGCAGAGCTCTTTGTTCTGAACCTCATGGATGCCAATTCCAACTATACCAACAGAGAAGTCAAGGTGAGTTTAAAAAAATATCACACTGGACTAGAAATTTCAAAAGAATTCATTCATTTGCAAATAGAATTCCAAAAGTTCCATTAGTGTTTTAGGTTGCCAGAACTTTCTCATAAATCTACAGCATCTATAGAAAAAAAATAAAAAGAAACTTTACTTTTTTTTTACTTTATACTTGACCCCACCCTCTTCCTAAGACTCAAAAGACCAAAAAAGCTAAGTCTGATGGTACCAGCAGTTCATCATTGGCATTTCTTTTCTATTATTTATGTGAGCAAAACCACTTAAGTCGTTAATATTTCATTTTTAAAGAATTTTTTTTTCTTCGTCAAAAGTCATATTTTTGAAAACTTGTAATGTAAACTGTCAACAGATACATCTTACTAGTATAGTAAATATCCTTTGAAAAAAATGAAAAAAACATGAAAGTAAGCAAATTTTGTTTATGTAGCATCTTTCCCTAATAAAAAAGTACAAACAAATAAAGTGAATAATACAGTGGGACAAAGATTATTGAACACTCACCAATTCTCCAAGTTGTCTCACTGTAAAACATGGATGAATGGGCCAAAATACCATCTAAATACCAAGTATTACAAAGTATTTAGGTGAAGTTTTGTCCAATAACCTATTTTTCTGAACTCATTCTTGGATTCTTTTTTGTTTTTAAATAACAGTCATTAATATCATTCTAAAAAAAAAAGAATCCAATCCATAAAATATTAACAAAAATAACAGTCACTAGTTTATAACTCAAAAATATTATGCAAGTGAGGAAAAAAAATGATGTTTTGATTGATCAGAAACTAGACTTGTATTCTATTTGACAGAAAAGCCTCAAATTGATGTTTTTTAGGTTTATTCATGTAATTTATCTGACATTCTCATGGTAACGTGAAACACAATCCTTCCCCCACAGGTTAAGGTCACGTCAGCGGGCAGAATAACGGCCGTTCCCTTCTGGTATCAGATCTATCTGGATCAGGAGATCAGCGTCAGCTCGCTGGGCCGGAACTCGCACTGGAAGCAGGCGGCTGTGGTCCTCCCGGAGCCTCTCCAGGTCCAGGCGGGAGACTGGGTCTGCCTTAATGTGAAGCTTCATAAAAGCACCATCTCCGTCATAGCCCATTTAGAAAACACATCTGTGTCGATGGAATAGTGTTCTAGTACTTTCTAGCTCATTTAAATTTCAGCTGTTTGTCTCCTATCTATGGAACATGTTAGTCGACTAAACATAGTCAGTTCTCCCTCTTCGGTGTAACCATGTTTTCCAGACACTCAAGTGTCCCAGAGTTATAGCAGTAACTATCTGCAGGATGTGACCTTTGCAGAATGTGTAACCAGTTTACTACTGTTAAAATCAACTCTAATGCTTCTGTTACACATATTCTAAGTACCTTTGTAAAGGCTTGTGCTGCATATTTGTATAAATGCAGCATAAATGTTCCTTTGGTTATGGATAGAGCTGTAAACCATTTATATCTTCTACATTTTTGCCAGTAAATGACTCTTCTAATTTAAGATAGGGGATGGATAGATTTTAAATAAACATTTACATATTTCAGTTTTTATTTTTTAAAAATGTATATCAGTGTTTCTGTATGCATGTCCATGAAACACACAATACTCAGAGCTAAATACTGAGCTTTAAAGAAAAACAATTCATTTGTTGTGGATGGATTAAATCTACAGCATATTTTTAAGAAGGCATCTGCGACAACAGAGATAAATCTGTACAAAGTAAAGCACTGACAGTAACTTACAAGAAGAATGTGCTGATTGTACCACGGATTTAAAAAATAACTTTAAATGCAAAAGAAATACAATCCACAGTATTACTGCTGATCCAAGTATTAGTCCACTTTCATGGTGTTATACTGATCTGCCCCACAGCTTAACCCAAGTCTGCTTCAGCTGCATTTACATTCAAAATACAACAGAAATGCATTTTAATTTGCTTTCACTGATGTTGATTTTAAGGTTCCACCCCCCAAAAATAAAACATTTAATGTAAAATGTGTTTGCAGAGTTGTCATGTTACATTTAAGGCTGAGACAAACAAGCTGGTTAAATTGTGTTCATTTCAGGATAAAGTAAAGCTTTAGAGCTGTACAAGCTTTTCCAAAAACACACAAGGACATTAAGAATGTAGTTCCATTACTGTCATAGACATTCCACAGAAGGGGGTCCTTTTTTTGGCTTGTCTGACGGTCTTTTTCAATCATTTTTTACAATACTTAATGTCTTTGGAAAAAACGTTGCTTCTTGAACATCCCTCAGCAAAGATCTAACTGGGACCTGCCCAGTTCAGTATTTTTACACCAGTAAAAGCTAAGTGATGACCATAAGATCTGCTTCAGCTGCTTCTTTGGTTAGGTCGGTCCTTTCTTCGTCAGCTCTAGGCTCAACCTCTTCCTCCCACTTGGCTGCGTTGAGGCCAGCAGGAGCTGACAGCGAGTGTGGAGCAGTTCTTCCCAGGCCCTGATAATGGCCTTTCGGGGAGTCGGGACTCGATGCAGCCTCGGTGATGGCATCCTGCGAGGCTGAAGAGAGAAGGCCGGATCGTTCCCCGTTGTTTTGCGCCTCACTAAAATAGGACTTCCTGGGACGACCCATAACTGTTCTCCCTGGGGACACGGAGACGAAAACACCACTCGAGTTTACTTGGGGTCAGAGAATCGCCTCAGAAAGAAAAGTGAAAGACCAGGAGGCACCTACCAACATTACGAACTTGCTCAGAAATGTCTGCTCTGACATCAGAGATGTCCCACATGGCCAAGAAGGAGTCGAAGCAGGAAACCTCCTCAGCTTCCTGGATGTAAGGTTTGTAGGTGAAGCTGAAGTGATGAGCAATGGCTGCCAGAAACATCTCCACACATATGATGAAGTCCTGGGAGATGCAGTAAAGAAGAGAGGTTTGAAAGTGATAAATAAAATCTCTGTTAACATGAAAGAAGACATTTTTCCATTATGTTTTACCTGTAAGCCGGTTGCCACCGCCTCCACACTCTGCCAGTCCCAAGTACGTTTCTCTGAAATAATTCCTACTTTGACCAGCAAGGCAATGAAAGCTGCTTGCCTAGGAGGAAAAAAAACAAACAAAAAAACTCAGTTTGCTCAACATGCATTTTGTTCTCCTTTTTTTGTTTTTTTAAAGACCAACTCTGATGAAAATTGTGTTTAGAACATATTCTTTTGGTATTTTTCTGAAAGCAGAGGACATTTATTAAGAAAATTAAGCTTAAAATTACATTTTTAAGTATTTCTTCATTTGAATGTTTGAATTAGGAACCAATGAAAAATATGGTGGCTGGGCCACAAGCTCCCTGCTCCACTTCCTTCTGATGCATCAACCTGCAGACAAATAGATCATTTTCTCTGGTTTCAAACTTTATGGCTGGATAGCTCCAATTTTATTCGCCATTTTTGTTGTATTGGTAACGTTAGTTTGGAGTTCCAAGGGGCTGTAAGCTAGTAGGGAAGAGTACACAGATGGATGATGGGAAATGAGGGCAGGCTTACTACATATTAACAGCCCCGCCACAAGTCAGAGGTGAATTTCTAATTAATTTCTACTGAAACTATGTCCTAGAAAATGAGACAGGTTTTCTGATTTTTGCCAAAAAAAAATAGCATAATCGTAATGAAAATAACACTAGGAATGTATTTAAAATAGCTCAAAAGATGATCGGAATGGGTCTTTAAATAATGTTTTTTCAAAATCTCCACAGAAGCTTAGATTTACCAGAAAGAGACGAACACCACCATTTTGACACACAGGAACTTCCCCACAGGTTTGATGGGCTTCAGCTCATCCTTCAGAGCTCTGTAGAACAGCACAAGGCAGTACATGGCAAACTAGGAAAACAGAAAAAAACAGAGATTTGAGTACAAAATAGGCACAATTTCATAAAAATAAATAAATAAAATAACTGTTAAAAATGCTCAGACTTCAGCAGAATTACCAGCTGTGACATATTGTTAATGATGACCAGGTACGTCCATGCATTTGCAGAACTGAAATTGCCCTCATCGTACACGTTGCACAGCTGACAGATTCTAAGATAAGGAAAAAAAACAGAAGCAACTGTAACAATGGATTAAAAAAAACAAAAGGTTTTAAAAGATAATTATAGAAGTGAAAATCAGATTACTTACAAAGCAATCACTGTTGTGACGGGCCTTACAACAGTGTACTGCAACACGCCGAGTTTACACCTCAACAGTAAAACCCTGCAGAGGAATGTTAGGGTTTCATTTTTGTTTTACCCAGATTTAAGTGTTTAAAAATCTTTTTTTAGCTCATTAACACTGTAATAGCTATGTTAAAGGGGTCTGAACAGCACAGTTTCATAAAATAAGTAAATACAGCTCAGGTGTTAATGGGCAAAGGATCATTAATGGGTAAACTAAACTCATTCCTAACATTTAGTAGAAAGCTATGGCAAATCTTTACTATCCACTAACAGAATAATCAAAACTGTTTTTCTGTAAAATTCTCCATGACTGAAATCTAGACCACAATGTTTTCTTTCACTACAAGGAGAAAATTGAATAAAATAGCATAAGTTCCTTTATTGATTAAATTACCCAGAAATCAGATGGGCTAATGTGATAAAGATGAAAAAAGTCCAAATTACAAGAAAAAATTAACTTAAAAAATTGCAGTCGATTCAGTAAAATATATATATATATATATATATATATATATATATATATATATATATATATTCGTAAAGGCTTTAAAATACATTTTATCCTGAAACAAACTCACTCTCCCATAGGCCATGGCGGGCAGCAGCAGAGAGGGGGCAGATGCTTCTGCTGCTCCTGGACTTCCAGCATCAACACCAAGCTGGGATACTGGTTCTCCAGGTAGTTCAGCAAGAACGTCATGAAGTTGTAGATGACGTATGCCTCATAGCACTCCCTGCATGTGTCCACGTAAATTGCTATGTCGGGGTATTTCAGGGCAATCCACTAAAAGAGAGAAGAGGTGAATATGGGACAATCAAGGCACAAACGGTTACTCTGTAACTGTATTTTTGGACTCAATCAATGCATAACTTACACTGTCCAAGCTGTAGATCGGCACCATCCACAAAATCCTAAAAAGGATCATATCAAAAACTATGAAGAATATTTTTAAGCTTTCCATCAAGCGATTTTGCGGTTTCCAAGGTTACCTGATGATGGGTTTCTGGAGCTCTGGCTGAGTGTAGTGCACCAGATGCTGGAGAATTCCCCACAAGGAAATGGGAATAGTCATGAGGACAAATATGCCAGCGATAAACCATGCCTTGATATGAGTTCCAACCTGCCATCAGAGAAAAAGTGAAGAAAATAAACCCTTTTTTAAAAAAGAAACTAATTGGATAACTGGGGGAAAGTAGAAAATCACGGATCAACAGGAAAAATGACATTCAGAATATACATTTCTAATATATTGTTCTATATTGGTTTGATGAGTAATGAGTATTTTAGTTACAATATGAACAAACCAATACTATTTTCAGTAACTGAATAAGGTCAACTTATCACATACTGACCCCTGACTTCTGTAGTTCCCAGATGCAAAACGGCAGGACGACTATTAGCAGTAGAATATATAACACCACGACCAATGGCCGGATCCATCTTCTCCAGTCTCCACAAGTACAAGGCATTTTTTAAATATAGCTTTTGACTTCCACTAAAATAACCTAGAGAACAGTTTAACCCAGCAGATCAGGGGAAAACACGGATCCAACGTTAACTTCGCATTGAGACACTTTGAGAAACCAAAAAACTCTAAATCCGTGTCAGAGTTTCCCTAAAGTTTACTGTTCATCGTTGAGGACAGCGGGGACAAATTAACAAGTCATGCGACTCTGGTTTTAGGACCGCTAAGAGTTAGCTTGTCGGCTGTTTCACAATGTAAACAAGCCAATAATCCGAAGCCGTAAACATGTTGAGAGTAAAAAAACACACACGCCAATAAAACTTAGCAATTCACATATTATTAGACTCACGACAGACTCTAAAAATATTAATATAACGCACTTTAGAGCAGGATAACGATAGCGGACAAAAGTTTCAGAACAAGTTAAATGTTAAGCGTTTCTTCCGGTGTTTCTCCCGACTGAAGTGCCGCCCAGATTCTAATTTTTGATTGGTCAAATTGTTGGTATCACCCAATGAGAAGATGGAGTCTTCTAGCAAGTTAGGTTGCATTCAATGACCGAGGACACTAAAGTATGGTTGCGTATCATTATTCTGTTTTTCACACGATGACATTATTTGGCCACTAGATGGCAATGTTTCTCAAGAATTCAAAAGTATCTGAATTTTGCATTTTTTTTTTACCTTAGTCCATTACATGCAGGTTTATTTAGAAGTATTAAAAACTACTGTCATTAGACAGCAACGATAAGAAAAGAAAGAAAAATAAGGCTTAATAATTTATAGTTCCTTCCCCTATTTTCTGTGTGTTTGTGCAATGGTTGAATTCCTCGTTAAAATTAGAAGGCCATCCTAAGATGACCTAGAGTACCAGTGACTGCTGAACTGTTGATTTATTTAAGTGTGTTTGGACAGAGCAATGGGAGAAACCCCAGCCTGTATTTCGACAGTGGAGTTCATCCCATAAGTAAATGTTTAAAGGTTTATAACAAGAATAAACTACTGTAGTAGTTGAAATACACAAATAAAAAGGACGAGTCCGGCTATTACAGGATGATTTATTGCCGTGCATTGTCTCATGCAGTGATCCCTACCAATAAAACTGTTCTCACCTCCTTTAAAACTACATCTAACACTCTTGTAGTGGTTAAGTGCAGTCATTCCTGGGTGGAACAGCTGCAGCTCATGCAGTCATGTGATTGACCTTTAACTTATAGGTTGTTAGTTCTCCTTCCATGTTGCATTCACATGGTAAAATGTGTCTCTTTTGCTGAATATGACCCAATATTCTGCTTTATGTCAATACAAAAAAGAAAAAGATATAGATGATTAACTTAATCACTAATAGCAATTTGTTTCATACAACATAGAAACACATCTAATATTAAAATAACTTAATTTAAATATTTTTCTGATTTTTCTGTATATTTTTGTTCCATGTTTTTTGTGTGAAAATGTGTTTTCCTGTAGGATGAAGCTTGCCACATTTCTTTTTTAAATCCCTTCTCCATTGTCCCAAAGACATTACTACTAGTTCCATAACAGATTGTTCATACATTTTGAATTAATCCTTTTGGCTTTTATGAATTAGAAATAGTCTTTGCCACAAGTCCTGGAAGACTGCATCATGGTGGGTAGCTTGGAGGGACTGCTATGTGAAGTGGCATACACAGGGCATAGCTATGTAGGGGCAGGGTAGATAAACATGTTTTGTGTTCTGTGTGTGGGTCCCATCATGGACAACTTAGTCAAAGGCTTGTTCAGTGCTCTGTAGCAAACATGTAAAACAGCTCACAAAAATGATTGATCCGAGGACCTGAAAGGATCGATGCGGAGTGAAGGAGGAGACATGCTGTCTGATGGCTGGGATGTAAATCCTCGCCAAAAGCACATTGCAGCATCGGTTGTCAAAGGAGTAAACACTAAAAATGTTTAACATTTACTTATTTATCTTAAAGTGGCTGTCAGGAAATGTTGTGACTCACTGGAAGTGTTCCCGCTCAGCATTTACGCTCAGGAAGAACAACACTTAAGTTCAGTAAGCACTTTATCACGCTGATATCTCAATACAAAACAACTGAATTTAAATGTTTTTTTCTTCGTATTTAGTGGTAGTTTATTGGTGCAAAACAGGAAAATGCATCTAATTAAATATATATATAATTTTAAATGTATTTTTTGTCAGTAAAAATATTTACTATTGTTTTAAATGCACAGATTGAGGATTCACATTTTTAAAATAATCTTAAAATTTTTAAAAAAAGTCAAGATGACATTAAAGTATTTAAACTGGGATTATTCAATTAAAAATGAAACATTTGCAGAGATCACAAAAGGTGTTATTTAAGCTTTGAAATACAAGGGGAAAGGTTAAAGACAATATTTTTGCTGTCTTCTTTTCCTTTCTACCATCTTTTTGAAGAGTTATCTGCATCAGATAAAGAGATCAGATTTCACCGTCATATAAATATATCTTATATTTCATTAAACATTTGCTTTTTTTAACTATATTTGGAATACTATATTTCGTATTGTTATAGATTTACTACATGAGAACAAAAGTGAACGATCTCTGCTCAAAGAAGCACTACAGACCTCAGAGATCCAAAGTTATTTGTGTTTAAGCTTAATTCAATTCACTGTTGGCAGGAAAGAAGGTTCCCACCAAATTCCTGAAATAAAACCTCCCATTTCCACTCTCTGTGCATGTTTTTGTCACGGACTCATCTTTTTCAAAGCTTCACTGTCTTCCTCTCTATTTTTAATCATTTGCATCACTAAGTCATCATGACATTTTAAGGTTTTGACTGTTTTTCAAAGGCCGCTCTGTGCCATGATTTCATGCATATTTTTTAATGAAATTTATGAGCTGGCTGAGTTTTAACAACAACAGAACTATGTCTGATAAAGCCACAGCTGCTCCAGAGGTTTGTTGGTTCAGGGTGCTTATCAGCAGTGTATATGTACTGCACGGGTCTGGTTGCTATCCTTTTTTGACAGTAAAAAAGAGTGTAGCGCTGGGCTAATGACATGTATAAACACAGCTATGGGGCCTGTATGGTGAGTCCTCTCCATACACAACTTGTGATTTCCTTAAGTGATTAGAATAAAATGCCTCATTATTTATACTCTTTAGTGTTCACTGGATTCTTAATTTTAATGATTATATTTGCTTTTCCTTGTTTTCAGGAAAACTGAAAGGTAAATGATATGTTTCCGATTCCCGCCATCCAAGCTATTCACTTCCTCTCTGCTGACATGTGCAACCCCGAGGGCTCAGTTGCGGAGCAGGTCACAGTGCGCGCCAAATCACTTCCAGACGCCTCCTTCTCACAGGCTGGAAATGAAAAACACAAGGAGGCCTCCGTGATTTCTTGGAGGAAGCAGGGTGACAGCGGCATTAACTTCCTTGTTTGCTACAGTGAGTTCGGAGAGTGATTTATTGATCGAAGCAGCGTACTTAAGAGGAAGTTTACACGTATCCATGTCAAGAAAGGATCGACCTCAGGTTTTTACAAATTGCTTGGATGAGTGGTGGTGAACGAAGGCTAAACAGGCTTCAATTCAGTTTTGTCTGAGAAGTACACACAGTCGTGTCCACGAGAAGACTTCCAAACTCTCACAAGTTTATTCACATGAGAAATATAAAAACAGAATTAGGCTGCATATAGCTTAACATGATGTCTATATATATATATATATATATACATGGGGAAAAAAATTCTTAAAAACTTCCAAAAGTTCCACTTTGATCATTTTTTTAAACTACAATAAGCGCTTCCAGTGGTCTTTTAATTATGGTTATTCTGTTTTTTGGGCAATTAAATAGGCGAAATCTGCAGACCCAGGGAGGTTAATCAGAAATTCACCACTGAGTTGAGGGTGGGAGTATTAGCGCAGAGTGAGGCTTCTTTCGTTTCCCATGATCCCTTTGTTTACTTTCTCTTGCACTAGCTTACAGGCTCTAACAAGCTAGAATTAGCGGTGCAACAAAAATGCAATATTAGAGCTATCCAGACGTGCAGTTTTGAGCCAGATACCAGCTCAGATGAGAAAAATGAAGACATTAATGGATCTATTTGTCTGCAAGTGGATGCATCGGAATGAAGAGGAGCAGGAATCTTGTGGCCTGCCGATTGTAGCTTCAACTACAGACTTTTTTAACTCCATTTTGTGATTCACAACAATTTAAATAAAGAAATACTCAGAAACTCACTTTCAATTTTAATTATTTTTTCATAAATGTCCTCTATTATGAGAAAAATGCTACAAGAACAAGCTAAAACACCAAAAACACATGAAAAATGGTGGCTAGTATGATTTCTTTTTAAAAAAAATCTAACTGCTTTCAACTAAAACAATTCTGATCACTTTTTGACAAGTTCCTCTATATTGTTTCTCAATTTAGTTTGTAAATGAATGTGGCACAACAATTTTTGCAAAAAGGAAAAAAAATATGAGCAGAGACCAAAGCTTACAGACAGTCAACAAAAATGTAACTACTGTCACTTGTGACCCATTTGCTGTCAGATCTTGTTTTTTCAAACAAATATCTATTAAAGTAAGTTAAAATCAATAATGAATGGTTCTGCTCTTGCTTAAAGGTTTGATCAATCCTTGACCTATTTATAGAAAAGAACAAAAGACTGAGATTGCATTGTTGTTAAAAAATGATATAAAATTACATTTTTTGCAAATTTCATTTGAAGTTTTTATGTTTTTCGAAGCATTTCCCACCTGTGTCATTACAAAAGTAACACGATTGAGTTACACACTATTGCGGAAATATAACACTTTATAAAAGTGAATATTAAAGATATATTCGGTACATTATCACAAGCTTAAATGACTCAATGACTGATAATACAAGTGGTTCACAGTTCCTGACTGTTTTTAGTGGGATAGCATAAAAACTAAATGTAAATACAAAATTTGTGTTAATATTACGGAGAGTTTTTTTTTTTTTGTCTTCAATGAAAACATGCTATGAAGACTTGCCGCCTGTTTCTGGATTTATATTCAGGTTCAACATATTCACGTCTTTTATCCTTCAGTTTGGATAAGAAGATGTGTAGTGGTCAGTTGATTTTATATTAAACTAAAGTTTTTTTTTAAAATTCCCTTTTCATTATGAATTAATTTAACATTTTCATGAATCCGTCTCTTTTGGTTGGTGTTCATGGACACTTTTCTGAGTTTTCTTGACAAATCAGAAAAAAAAATGGAGTTCAAACTGAACTTCACACCACAATCGGTTCATGAAAACGAAAACTGTTCACAACCGCAGATCTCTGATTATGAAAGCGACATGCAACAAGAATCATCAGCGTTCATTTCGGCGTTCATCATTAATGAGTGGTGAAGTAAGCCGTGGGAACGGCTTCCCTGGGTCGTCAGCCTCTGACAGCAGTCATCCAGCCTCGTATCCTTCCCGGTGGTGCTGCCCTTTACAGGAATAGCAGTCTGCCTCCTGGAGGGAAGTCATTTATAGAGTTCAGCTGCATCCCCTGAAAGACCGTTCCTCCCCATCCTGCTGTGTCTTTTTTCTAGCCCCAACGTCAATGTTCGTGGGTGTGGGAACACAAATGTTTTTTTTTTTGCTTTTACAGGGGCATGTAGCCAATTTGCAGTTTCTTGGAGAGCACAAACAATAAAGTTCTTGTATGTTTCCAGAAAGACGTTGAACAAGCTGTCAGTTGCTGTCCTTCCTGAAGCTGCGGTCCGTGTTGATGTTGTTGGGTTCTGGGCTTTTGCACTGGATGCTGGTGCCATTGACGGCTCCAATGCTGCTCTGTTGGTTATCAGAATAACACCAGCAGCACAAGCACGACTTGAAGAACATGCGAAAAAGGAGAAAGAGAACATTTCATCACGGCACTGTTTGTTTTAAGGTTTTTTTTCCCACATTTGTGGAGCTGGAGTGGCTCTTTTGCTCCCACAAAGCTCCTCTAACATGCAACCTGGTTTATCTCCAGCCTCAATCCCTTGACAGGGATTTGCAGTGTGTGACTCCATGCTATAAAGTGACTTCATATTTCACCCGACATGTTGCTTGAAGATTTTCCTCGCCTGCATGACCTCTGAGTCGTGAAGATAAAGTTGTCTTAAAGTTTTAGTGTCTTTGTAATAATAAACATGAGTACGATACCTTAAAGCAGTTTTTGAACTTCTTGCTGACAAAGTAAAGTATAATGGGATTGATGCACGAGTTGATGGTTGCCAGGTTGATGCCGAAGTAATCCAGGATCAACAAGAAACTGGAAAAAAAAAGAACACAATCAGGTCACATTTGCATACATGTCATGTTTAGTGGTTTGGCTTTTTTTTCCCACTAACCCAATAACATCAGGTTTTAGTTACTAATCATCTACAGCTGTTTCAGCTTCTCAACCTCCTCAGTTTCAGTTACCTCATGTCTTATCTCATGTCTGGTTTTGCCTTGTTGTGGTGGATATTCTTTTAAGTCATGTTCTGTTTTCATGCTGTCTGGTTTTCCATCACAAGCGTTTCAGGACAAAAACAAATGATTATTGCTGTGCATTTTTTCTTTTTTTTCTTGTACAGATTCATAAACTGCTGGAAAACCTACTTTTATTGACCTAATGGACAGTTGAGGTATGTTGAAGAGACCTTGTCCAAATTAGACTTTGCTTCAAAACTACTTGAGGAACAAAATTGGTTCTCCAGCTACTCATCCTTAACACTCTGGTCATATTTTGATCTATTTTAAAAGTGTCCCCATTGGTCTTTTAATCATAATTATGCTGTTTTATTAATGCAAATATTATATTATATTATTATATTAATATAATATTTTTGTTTTTTACTGAATTTCCCTGCGGGGATAAATAAAGTTAATAAATAAAGTTAATCTTGAAATCCAAAAACAAGTGTTGTTTTCCAGGACATAGTTTCTGCAGAGTGGCATTAGTTCATTAGAAAATCATCTCTGAGTTGTGGGCAGGACCGTTGGTGGGAGCTACCCCGCCCCCTTTTCCCTCCCTGTTGCTGAGAGCTCAGATAGCCCTACATCACATAAAAAACAAATATTTTTCAAACTGCATTTTATCATCTACTCCTGATATACAACTATTAGAATATACAAAAATCAGAAATGCATTTTTTAGCTAAATCATCTCTAAATATGTCCACCAACATCTGAACAATTGTACAAGAACATGTTAAAAACACGGTTTTCATCAGATCTTAAAACAACAAATTTTTATTGTCATTCTTGATAAAAATGTAAGCCTTAATAAACTTTTTAGTTGATGCTTCAGCGCAGACTCACTTAAGCAGCTCACAGCGCATCTTATCATTCTGGTGGTAGACCATCTTCTTAAGAATCCTGCTCAGGTGAAGTGGGAACCAGCAGAGGGCAAAGATGAGCACCAGGCAGAAGACCGCTTTCGCCACCTCCCTCCTCTTCAAAAAGGCATAAAACAATCAATGAACATAATATAATGAACGTATTTAACTCCTTAATCAAATGTAGTGACGTCTCAGGAATTGACTTGTTGATGTTTATTACTCACCTGCTTGAGGTGCTCACTGAGCGCGATCCGGAGGCTGCCTTTCCTGTGGTTGAGCATCTCACAGGTCATCAGAGTGTAAAAGACAGCCGTGCAAATCAGCGGAACACAAAAGTAAAAGCCAAAAAGCCACCAGTCCTTTGCGTTTGTATAGGCCTAAAGGGAGACGAGAACATTGTTACAATTGATTGTAAACAAAATCATTTTTTTTACAGTTTTTCCTTCAACCCAAAATGCCATTATTTCAAATCACATTGCACTTCACATAGCAAAAAATCTAAGTTAAAAAATTCTGGCATTGCACCACAGAACTTTACTTTTTCAATGTTGGGTACCCTTTAACTTCTTGAATTTTAACAAGAAGGCTTGAAAACACTTATGAAAATCAGTTTAGAGATTTTTAAAATGGTCAACTCTTAGATCAGATCCTAATTCTTCCCTTACCCCTCCAAGTTAAGGGTTATTTGTAGGGAAAGGGATGTCAGAAATGTTTTTTAAGGGTGGAGTGCATTGACTGGATTTTCACATATGTCAATGGTAGAGCGAAGGGATTTTGAGTTCTGGATGCTCTGAAGCACAGAAGATTACATTTTAATGTAAGTAAAGACTTTTTGTTTTAGCATGGCTTTTTAAAGTTATAAAAATTAGCTGGTAGCTGAGCGCTAACGTAGATGATCAGCGAATATTGATGCCGTCCATTTTTAAAGACGTCCAATTCCCCCCCAATCCCTGGGTATGTTCGAATTCCTTCCCTACTCACTATGTAGTGCGCTTTACGGTGTGTTTGTCATTTTTAAGTTCTGCTCAAATCTACAGTTCCAAGATTGAGCCCCTTAGAAATTTCCCAGAAGTCTTTGCGAAAAACCAGTGGGCATCAACGCTCACTACATTAGTGGATATAGACCACAATGCATTGCAGTCAAACAATTTTAGCAAAAAAAAAAGTTGAAATACAAATTTTTTATGAACATTCCACATTTTTATCATGAGAACACAATGAAGTCACAAGTAGACATTTTAAAATATTCATATTGATTAGATTTTCCCTCCGTGAAACTGATGACATCATATCTGCTGTTTAAAAAATGACAAAAAAGTAGTCGGTATGGTGTCCGAATTGCTTTAAAAATCCAGATATTCGCACACTATCTAGTTTTATTGTAGT
The DNA here is from genome assembly GCF_002922805.2 of Oryzias melastigma. NCBI lineage: Eukaryota > Metazoa > Chordata > Actinopteri > Beloniformes > Adrianichthyidae > Oryzias > Oryzias melastigma. Next base: position 15,038,171 of record NC_050512.1, read on the forward strand.
TAGGGATTAGGGTGGGTTTTTGGAGATTCATGGATTGTAAAAGCAATTCAGACACCATGCTTACTATTTTTTTTTATTTTTTAAATAGCGGTCATGACATCACCAATCCCATGAAGAGAAAATTGAATCAATACAAACATTTTACGATGCTTACATAAAATTCCCTTGTGTTCTGATGATGAAAATATTGATTGTTTGTTAAAAGAATTACATTTAAACACTTTTTTTCTTCGCATAAATTGTTTAAACGCAATGCATTGTGGTCTACATTTACTAATGACTTCTGGGAAATTTCTACGGCACTGGATTTTGGAATTGTAGATTCAGACAGCACTATAAAATGGCGAATGCACTATATAGTACGCTATATAGCTAATTGGGAAGGAATTCGGACATATTTGAAGTAAAGCCGTAGAGGTAGAATTTGGATTCTACCCAATAAAACTATTTTTAATTATTTTTTAGTTTCTGCCAAATCAGGTTAAGTAAAGTCACCACATTCTTTCCCTGATAAAAGAAAAAAGCCAACCTTTAACCGAATTAACCAATAAGAATCTAATCATAAATTTCATTTATTGATTGTTATCAAACATCTGTGAAGTTCAAATAGTTCAACACTCATTAATAGGGTTTTTATTAAAAAAAAAAACAAATTTGTCAAGTTTTGCACACCACCACATTTTCTTATATATTTTTTTCCTTTTATTTATTCACATTTTTCATCATCACTTTCTTAAAAAAAACGCTGTTTCATGAAAGGAGCTTCATGTTTTTGAGTTCAACAGGCAGTGATATCTGGTAGAGATTACTCTGGTCCTGTACACATGGAGCCGTCCATGTGGTTCAGCTTAAAGTCCTCGGCTTCAGTAATTGCACGAGGCCTGCAATCAATTATGGGCTCTGAGGTTGTTAAAGGGCCATAATCTAAAAGTGAAGGAAAGTTGAGTGAAAGCTGATACTTCACTCAAAATGTTTACTGCATTCATGAATTCATGAAAAAAAAGAAGACATTGCTTTCTCAGAGCTGATCTCTAGACCTATTAATGCAAATATGCATCAAACCATTTTGGCTGCAAATTTAACTCAATTTAGTTTCAACTTGAAAGCCAAAACAGCTGATTTTTTTAATTTATTTTTTTATTCATAGCTGGAAATAAATTCAGGCATCAAGGGGTTACATTGATTTATTTCATTACATAACATTTAACTCTATAAGCTAACATTCAAAACGCTCTGATTTGGGACAAACTTGAAATATTGTATTTTTTCTTGTTTTTGTGTTGAGGACATTAACATTGTTGTTCTAATATAACTCAAAATTGAACATATTGACGACGGATAATGCGTGCATTCAGTTAGACGGAGACACAAACCTTAAATTGCACTTCAGCTTTAAGTTTTTGCTTCACTATTCTCTCATTAATTCAGTAAAATCAAGTTTTTTCTCCACTATAATCACCTTTTCATTCTTTTTCAGCACATCTTGGTTTAATCCATTCCAGAATTTTTTCGTGGTGAATTTCTTCCCGATGTAACTCAGGTCTCTCTAGGATTCCCACAGACTTTCAGGGGAGATTGATATTAATCACATTAGATACCTGATGTGAACACAAAAATATCTTGAGTTGTATTAAATTTAAAAAGAAAAAAGTTTTTGATCAAGGACTAATGATTAGTCAAAAAGTCGGCTTTTCCGTCAAACTGTTATTTTAACACTAAAAAAGGCAATTTGCTTTAGATTTATCCTTAGTTTTGAAACTAACTTGCGGCACTTTTTAGGGCTGTACAAGTAGTAATACGATCATATTTTGCTTTAAGTCCTGTTTACAGGATTCCTCTTTTTTTTAGACGAGGTTAAAGATGTTAACCAGGAATTAGTGGAGACTCTTGAGTCTCAGGCTAAAGCAGTACGGCATTCATCTATGAGTCCTAGGGGTCTGCAGTGACAAAACACTTCAGATTTTTTTACTACTGGAGAACATTTTAAAGTGGGTTATAAAGCTAATATATACATCTTGTGCTTGTGGCAAGAATTCTCCTTCCATGGTTGGTGTCATCTTACTCCTAACCAAAAGTTTAACTTTGTAAAACACTGATCAAAACCTTTTGTACAATTTCAAAACATCTGACAAGAACTTTTATAGCAAACTTGAACATCTAAACACAGTAATTACAGAGCAGTTTGGGTCAACTTCCAGCTGTTTTTCATGTGGAAATATGAGCTGCTTGGAAGCACCCTGATCCTCATTTACTCCTGCGTGAATGTAGCAGAGGTTCTCATTCCAAAATGAGGCTTGCATACCTGCATGAACTTCGTCTTTGGGTTGAGCATGCAGGTGCGCATGGGGGTGTTGGTGTAGTTGAAGCTGACCATGTCAAAAACGATGGCTTCAGGAACCGCCAGGATGAGGGAGAGAACCCAAATGGACACGATCTCCACGACGGTGAGCAGAGGGATGCCGACTCCCTGCACTCTGCTCCAAGATGCTACAGCCCTGTACCTGTGCAGTTACAACATTTTTTGCACATTATCATGTGATTGCACACTTATGTGATGAACAGATAAAAAAAAATCTGATTTGCTTCTCGATTATCAAAGTTCACAACAGCAATTCCTTTTATTTAAATTCCTGGCACCACATCAAGCACAACAAACTGCTCTGTAAGCACACAATCAAAGTGTTAAAAATTCACGAGGGGAGATGATCAATTGTTTATTTTTAATATCCAATATTTATATTTTTGTAAAGCCTCCAAACAGACTGGCCCGTGTTGGCAGAGAGGTCTGTGCATTGGCTCCTGATTCCTATGCACCGAGTACTTGTTTGCTTGTTTGTTTCATTAATAGAAAGCACTTGTCGAAATGTTTTAGTAAAATCGTGCATCAAGATTTTATGGCAAAAACAATATATTTTTCATGACGCATTTGAATTTCTCTGTTGAACAACGTGGCAGCATTTATATTTCACTAAGTGGTAATGCATCCACCTTTTTCTCTTCCTACAACAAGGAAAAGATCCAAAAGGGACTGGTGCAGATTCAGAGATATGCTACACATTTCCTGGAAACACAGAGTAACAACTGTATTACAGTGTGCCCTGTTCTCCTAACAGAGGTCACTGGGACTGTCTGCATGCTTGAACCTTGGAGCCTGTTTAGAGTCGACCTTTTGTATTTGAGAGTGCATTAAATAGGATGACACTGAAATTTAGCATTGGAGGACCATTATTTATTCATTACAGAATTTCCCTAACGTTGCTTTCAAGAATAATACTTCCAGTGTAGGCAGAGCAACTTTAACACCACAAATAGAACTCACAGAGTACGTACTATGTATGAGATGCTGCACTGAAAAATACATTTACGCTAAAGATCAGGGATGAACTCAACAATGTTACATTTAAATTGAGAAATAAACATTTTTAATTTTATTTATCGTAATTAATAATCAAAAGAGCCTCCTGAAAGTTATTCTCTATCTGTGAAATATTTTTTTATTCAATTTAAAACAATGTTGTTTTGCTTAATTGAACCATAAAATTAGTTAGTTTGCCAATTTGTTAGGAAAAATAAAATCTGTGCTGAATTATTCTGGGCAACAATACTTGCTATTAGGACAGAATTAAAAGACCCAGGCCAAAGAAAACTGTGTTTTTAATGATTTTAACATGTTCTTGTAGCATTTTTCTCATGATGGAAGACACAAATAAAAATAATTTAGGATTAAAACTGCATTTATGAGTGTAAAAAAATAAATAAAATCCATTAACGTCTTCATCTTGAGCTCAGAATTGTAAAACTGGATGTTCTGATATTGATTGCTGTTTTGTTCTTTTGCTATGCTAATGTTAGCTTGCACTTGTGAGGGGCCATAAACTAGCGGGAGAGAGTAAACTAAGGAAATTAGCGGAAGCTAACCAATTCGTCAACGGCCCTGCCCACAACGCAGAGGGGATTTTCTAATGAGCTTCTGGAACTCTGCAGAAAATATGTCTTAAAAAACAACACAGGCTTTTGTTTTTGCTCAAAACTGCATAATCATAATTAAAAGACCACTAGAAACAATTTTACAGAAAATATATATAGTTGGAGTAGGACTTGATTTTCCACATGATTTGTATGTAGTTCCCACTGTGACAATGCTGCCATATAAGCTTTATAAAAAAAAAAAAAAAAAATGAAGTTGTCCATTTGCACGAAAAAGTCCTGATGTGAGGGCACTCACCTGTCCACACTGAGGGCACACAGGTTGAGGACCGTAATGCCCACAGAGGCCTTCTGCAGAAACGGCACCAACTTGCACAAGCACAGGCCAAAAGGGCTGTCATCAAACGGGAAACGTGAGGCCAGGAGCTGGATCACACAGAGGAATGCACTCAGACACTGTTTCTCAAGGGAACTTTTCATCACTGAGGACATTGAAAACACACATTTTATTCAATCATTGCTTGGATTTGAAAAGTAAGTTCCCAGACAGCCGGGATAAAAGTAATAAGGCTAAACAGAGCATGATGGTAAAAAGCTTTTACAAAATAGCAAATTATGAACAGAAAGCATAAAAAAAGTGAAAAGTTCTTACTTGTTGAGTTGTTGTTGAAATAGTTACAATATAATTATTCACAAGAGACAGAAGAAATATGCACTTTTGCGATGTGTCATCTCTTCATAAAAAACATGAACTCTGGTGGAAATTGAGCAAACCATTTCCTGTAATAATGACAGCTTGAATGGCTTAGAAACTCATTATTTTAATTCAGAAAAACTTTTACGATGACAGAAATTAAATCAAAGTTAGAGCAACTTGCATGTATTGCAGGAAAAAAGTTTTTTTTTCTTGATATGCTCTTTTCATTATATAAACAGACTGTACAATAATAATATTTATTTTGGATTATGGCTGAAATAAATAATTATATTTGTTTTATGGAAATTTCCTCCCAAATGACTTGGTGTTTCTAGAAAAATGTGCCCCTTTTTTTTATTTTGTAACTATTAATAAAGGATCACTTGAATCAAAAAGTGGCTTTGTTTACAGATTTTATACTTTTTTAAAAAACATTTTGTTGGGTTTGGTTGAAATTCATTAAAAAACACACCACAATTTCTTCTACCATTGAAAACTATTTTATTAACTGTATTTTCTTTACTTTTAAATCTGATTTGTTGAGTCAAATGACTGCCAAGAAGAATAATGTCAAGAATACAGAAAATCCATTTTTTCTTCTTTTTCAGATATTCTTTATAAAACAAGAACAAACAAAAACTATACAAGCTCTTCCTACAAATGTTGCAAAAAAAGTACATTTCATGCACACCTTTTTGTTCTTCTTTGACCCAAAGGGTTTTTTTCAAAGGGAAATCTTGCCAAAAAGGAAAAAGCAGGAAGCTTCAGGATTGGGAAAGCAGCTTTTTCTTTGTTTGTGAACAGACCGCCCCCCCCTCTCCCCATATGATCCTTGTTTCCTTTTTGCACATGTGTTACTCAGACCAAAAAAGTCACTTTGCCCTCAGAGTCCCGAGTTAATTTTAACCAGGTGGCTTTCCCATGTTTCCCTTCGCACAATGCCGTTCTTTAATGTGGCTCAAAAGATCCCGTTGACGGATCGCCGCGTTTTTCCATTGTTCTTCATTATTACGCAAATTCTGACAGTGTTTACAGGCATAAATCAGACCAAAGCAGGAGCCCTGCAATGATTCATCACATCTGTCACACAAACACTTCATATTTCAAAGCGTAAACAGAAGGGCTGCGAGTCACGCAAAACCGAGCGGTAGAGTGCTGGGCTCTCGTTTGCTAATTAAGGCCTGTTTTGATCTTGTGAATAATCATTTAGCCACTAACAAATATACAATCTAAAGTTTTCTGACAACTTACTGCAAGCTGCTTACTAAATGGAGCAAACCGAGACGCACAACGAGACGCACCAAGAATCTTTTTACCCCAATTGCTGCTTTTTTTTTTTTGAAAAGCATAAGTTTTGAGTTTACTTTTTGAAATTTTGTGGGTTTTGTGAGTTTAAAAATATCCCAAGAAGGCCTGAAAGTAAAACAAAAGAAAAAAAAAAGTAATAAAAAAGTTTGTAACTAATGTAGTGAGTAAAGAAGCCAACAGCGTGTGTGATTTAAGCCACCCTTGTCTTCATTGCTAATCTTTTCATATGATAAAGATAAGACTGATTATACTTTCCCGTCTATCTGCACACTCCCTCAGACCCCCTCCCACCCCCCTTTTTCCTGTCTGTAATATTCCATTTTATCTGTGTGTCAAGCTATTGTTGCTGCATTTCATCATGTCAACAGCCAGACCTGACACTCCCCGGAGGCCGAACTGAGGTTAAGACATCGATTAAACCCGCAGAAGTGCAGAGAAAAGCTGTACCTTGTATACGTTGATGGGTATATCAATGAAAATGTAGATGAGGTCGCCCAGGGCCAGGCTGGCGATGAGAGCATTGGGCCCATTCCTCATGCACTTATGCTGGTATATAATCCGCAGGAGGGTGGCGTTGCCGACCAATCCCACCACAAAAACGGCAATGGAGATGATGGTGTTGATGTACTTGAAATAGCTGTTGATGGACGGATTTATGGGGCACTTTGGGGGCTTTTTGCTAGTTTCGTTGGAGGAGTTGGATCTCAGAGCTTGAGTGTTATCGAGTCCTCCATGAGAGGGAACGCTGGGTCCTGCGCTGGGACTGACAGTGCTGTAGAAGTCTGGAGAATGGAGAGTGGCGTGGACCGCAAAGCCTGTGAGAGGGTCCTCAGCTTCATGGATTTGGCACAAACCCCCGGTCACCATAAGGACAAACAGAAACCCTGCTGGGTTGGCCATTGTCAGCATCATGGAGAGTTTTGATCGCAGATTGTCACAATGTGTCACTGGTGAGAAAGAAATAATATAATATAATGTAATATTTCTGTATTCTTCCAGTTTCTAATTTTAAAAGGTTTATGTGTGCAGTTATGAGCTTTTCTAGCTATGAAAAACTTCTCCAGGGCTGATTTCCAGTAAGCTGTGCAAAATGTAAGCATAAAGGATAAACACAAAACAGATGAGCAGCCTCATTCACTGAACAAAACACACGTTTTTCTCCGGTTTTTCATGACAAACTCCGGCCAGTTTATGCCAGGTAAAAAGAAGTTAAAAGTTTTAAACTTTCCGATCCAAAGTGCAGCCCTTTTCATCATGTCAGAGTACAGGCAACTCTTGTAGCCCAGAGTTCTTCCTGTTCAAAGTCCCTGCTGTCACCAAGTACACAAAGAACTATTTAGCAGCCAGCCCTTCAAGTAGCATCACAGTTTAGCATCAGCATGACACTGCTGGGATATGTGACAGCGCGCAAACTGATCTAGCCATAAATAATAAATACATTTGGTTTTCACCTACCGCTTCTAAAATGTCTGCCTGGCCCCCTTGGAAACCGTCAGGCAAACTTTCAGCTGAAGCCCCCAGACATCTGTATCACATCACATGAGTAATTAACGCACTATCAAAGCTGCATCGTATCCCACTTGGTTTGAGCAATGCACCCGTCTGCTCTGAGGTGCCTTCGCATTATGGCTCAGAGTTTCCTGTGGAGAGTTTGCAGTATGTCTAAGTGTACGTGCTCAAGTGTGTGTGTCTGTGAGGCTGTGTGTGTATCTGTGTGTGTCAGAGCACCAGCGAGACACTTTGACTGGGTGGGATAGCAAATCTCCACCTCCCTTTGGTAACAGACTGGGCCCCCTTTGGAAACATCAGCCCCCCTTGCTCCTTTTTCTCAGAGGCACCGCCTGCTGACAGTCATTTCCACCAGCAGCAATAACCACACACACAAACACACACCGACTGGAGCCACTGGGACCCCGATGCCCCTCCAATCTGTCCCTTCAACCAAAAGCCCTCCCACCTTCTCATCAATCCCCCTTTCACTCACATATTGTCACACGCTGCATTTTCACTAAAATGGTAGAAGACTGCAGGGAGAAGGACTACGATCCGTGTGCCCCCATGCTCGTTTCATCTGGGAAGAGGAAACCAAAGTCGCAACCATCAGTCACCCTCACTTTTACAATGCATCCTGGGTGGTCACATCACATTCCCTCACCATCATTTCACCTCCAGTCGATGTAAGGTAGAAAAACCTCTGTGCCAACTCCAGCTGCAAATTAACCTCCTCTCTACCAAGGATTGGAATGATGAAATATTTAATCAATGGCATTGATTTAAAAATTCCAAACACGAGAGTGCACTCAGCGATAATGAGAGATGTTGGGATTAATGCTGGAAGGAGATCGTTCATTGTCAGGGGCAAACAGTGTTCGTACTTCAATGTGCATTATGCTTTTCAAAATGGACCACTAATCATAATGGGAGCTGAGAGCAGGAAGAGCACTTCCACTGGAACTCTTTTGACACACAAAAAAGCTAACGCAGCAGCGCACGGAAACCATTTAATCATAAAATTTATGTGTGTATGGGAACGATATCTTAGCCATCAAAATATGATTGCGTTTAGAATCTATTTAGAAACAGACTCTGACATTCATTTCTAAACATGTTGATGTCTTAAACTGAATCAATGCTCTGATTTTTTGGGGGGGCGTGACCTGTGATAAAGCACTTGTATCGCAAAATTATTGATAGTAGGAATATTTCAAATCTTAAAAAAAGCACAAAAAATGATATTCTATCATGTCCTGTTTGGTCTATGATAAAACTACTAACCATAATAAAATATTTTAATAGAAAAAGAGAAGGGGGTTACTTTGTAAGGGGGATCCACCCAGGTGTTGTACAAAATCCCACAGACTTCTATTGAGAAATCATCAGCTATTACTCACTCATTCTGTTTGTCAGAATAACATTCTTGCTCTGATGTCTCTTTTTAACATGTTCTTAAACCTAATTTTTCTTTCATGATATATATTCTGTATTGTAACTTATTCCAGTTATACGAAGAGTACTTAAAATTGGATATCAGTGTTATGCGTTTTAGTGATCTTTAATATGAATGAGATATCAGCCATAGTTAAAATATTGATATTTAAGGGGTGGGAATAACAAAAAAGTTTTTTTTTTTCTGAATAGTAATGTATGTGCATTACTAACATACAATTGTTGAAATGTTTGTGCTTCATCAGAACTCTTTTTTCTGTTAAGACAAAATAATCTGAGATAATTTAGCATTATGAATCAAAAGTTTGTCACCTAATGACCCTAAACGCTGAGACTGCTGCTCTCCACTCGCTCATTCCAGTTTGAGACGACTACTGGCTGATCCCTTTTAGAAGAGTCACCTAACCCTAGAGTGCTCAGGTCCTTCTGATTTGCTTATTATACAAGTTTCCTGGCTTCAACAAATCTAATAAAAAACAATCATGATACTATCAGTTTTTCTGAGAGCTCCAAGAAGACCAATTGAGTTAGATTGGTGACAAACTAAATATGCTTGGCAAAGTAGACTGGAATACCAGGACAGGGAATTTGGGGAGTTATGAAAAAGTATTTTAGCTTAATCCAGCAACAATGTGCATTCCAACGGTTTTCATACCCTGAACTATTCATAAAGCTGCTTTTTCTTTTAAGTAGTGTCATGATAACATCAGAATTCATATAGTTTATTATCAGTAATGGTGCCTGCTGCTGGTTGTTAATATGTATTTTTGTTGTTTTTCAAGTATGCTTACATTCTGACTGTTTCGTTTGCAGGTACTTCTCCACATTGTGGCTTAATTGGGTAATACTAATATTTACCGGCATTAGAAATTAAAAGGATCGTGTTTTCTTTAATTGTAGTCATGAATTTCTCATAACTTCTGAATTAGTTACGGTCAGCACTTTTGAATATTTAGTTTATTGGAACGTGATTTGCTGACGCCATCTGATTTTTTCTGCTGCTTTTTTTTCCCCACTTTTTTTTTTTCAAAAGTCCTTTGAATGTTGGCAGCTTTTGTGACATTTTAACTTTTGAGGGGGGAGTGGAGTCTTTGTTAGTTAACCCATTAATATATAAATGATGAAACCTTTACCTGCTCCCAGTTGCCTTGGCTTTCATGTTGTTGTTGTGTTGTTGTTTGGATCGTAATCAGGTATTAATGCCATTCTGTCTGAACTCAAAGATGGCAGGCTGCCTGGTAATTCATATGCTTGTTCTCTGATGGCATCTGTCGAAGTGTGCTCTCTGCATATTGGTACATACCCTATGGGAAATTTCAATCCAGCCCCAGTCTGAGTGGGATGTAAGCAATTCCTTAACTGGGACACTTGCGTGAAAACAGAAAGAACAGTGCACAAGAGAGTCGGGAAGGGAGAGAAAGAGATGGAGAAGGATGGAAAGAGTGAATAAGTTTGAGGCCAATCCTACTGTGACAAGAAGCAGTGACAGAGTGAAGATGACTCTGTGTACTTCTTGGCTTCATTAATTTGGGACATATGGCTCACACAAACAAAAAAGTTATGGCAAATGAGAATATTAAAATGGGAAGGAATTGACTGGAGAATTTCTCATACAAACACTGTATACCCGGGAATCTGAGCTTGATTACACACAAAAGAAATGAGTGATACAAAGTTAGACGATTACTCAACAAGATGAATTCCTGTCAAAGATTCAGTGGTAATAGCTGAGAAGAAAAACTGCAGTTGTGTTCTGAAAGCAGGTTTGTTATAAAGTTTCAAAGGCTTTGAACACTTTGATTGAAAGAAGATGCGCTGTGGAAGCCATGGCAGCGAGGAATATGACTGTCAGAGCTACTGACACAAATTTGGAATTGTCAAAACCCTCATTTTGTTGGCTATTTTCAACTCTCTGTTTACCTCAAAACTAATGCACTGATAATCGAGCCTGTTGTTCTACATTTATTTTCATAGAGTTAGATATGTGACATATTTTGGACTAAAAAGTCTCAGTGAAAAAGGAAATGTCAAGCATATTAAGACGGAAAAATATATATTACTATCATAAAGTCTTAGTTTGATCTAGTCAAATTCACAAAACCTGTGTTGTTTTCTTGGACATAGTTGCTGCAGAGCAGCACAATTTCAAAAGAAATTTACCTCTGAGTCAAAAGCTTTGAGCCAAATATCAGCTCAGATGAGGAAAATGAAGGCATACATGGATCTAGTCGTCTACAGGTGGATGCATCTGAAGGGAGCAGGAACCTTGTGGTGCGCCGACTGTAGTACCTGTCACTATCCATCTATCCATCCATCTACTTCTGCTCTTGCGGGACCGGGTCAGGGGGGCAGCACTCTAAGCACAGATGCTCAGACTTCCCTCTCCCTGGTCACTTCCTCCAAGTCCTCTGGGGGGACCCTGAGGCACTCCCAGGCCGAGAGACCTAGTCTCTCCAGCGTATCTTAGGTCTTCTCTGGGGCGTCCGCCCAGTTGGACATGATCGGAACACCTCTCCAGGGAGGCGTCCAGGAGAGATTTGGACCAGATGCTCGAACCACCTCAACTGGCATCTCTCAGTGTGGAGAAGAAACGGCTCTACTCCAAGCTCTCTCTGGGTGACTATCTCTAAGGAGCGCCCAGCCATCCTCTGGAGGAAGCTAATTTCGTCCACTTGTGGTCGGAATCTCGTTCGTACGGTCATGACCCAGAGCTCATGACCATAGGTGAGTACTGGAACGAAGATCGACCGGTAAATGGAGAGCTTTGGTTTCTGGCTCAGCTCTCGACATAACGTTGGATGCCGCTCCAACCCGCCTGTTAATCTCACGCTCCGATATTCCCTCACTCATGAACAAGACCCCAATGTATTTAAACTCCTCCACCTGAGGCAGGAGCACTCCACCCATCAAGAGAGGGCAAACCACCTTTCTTATCCATGTCACTGTTACAAGCTTTTTCCAATATATTTTTTTTCACAACAATTTGACTAAAGAAATACTCAGAAATGCAGTTTTAATCTTTATTTTCTTTATTCTTGTCTTCAGTCATGAGAAAATGCTCCAAGAACATGTTACAAACATGAATGGGTCTTTAACTACTGCAGCATACCAACGGTAAAATCTGTGCTACGGCTTGTTTTTAAGACATTTCCTCTCCAGTAACTGGGGCTCTCTTTTAACTGTATGGCGCCGAGATATTTTGCACTCAAAGATATCTAACCGTTCCTGTTTAATATCTTGGAGCTGCATTCCCACCAGACATCACTTTTCAAACCCCAAACTCAAGCCGCTCTATTGGATGACTCATGCTTGCCTGCATAAGTAATCCCAGATGAAACCCGCGAGGAGGTCAGACTGGGCATGAATGTGGGAGAGCGGCTGGTAATTTAAACATCATCCACTTTAATGCAAAGTTTTGCAACAGAAGTCCTGTAAAGCAGTGTTACACTGGAGTCAGAAAAGTTTTTAAACTACTTTTAGATGCCTTTTTTGCATTGGCTCAATGTCACGGCTGTAAGAATTTGCCGTGCTTCTAAATGTAAAGATGCTTTTATACTAAGATACTACTGGAGGCTTAGTTTTAAAGGGTGGACCGAGATATATTTTACACCTTCATTTTGCTTGCTTTCACACACTTAAAGGAAAGTAAAGACCTGAAGCAAACCAGACTATCTGAAAAATCCTCATAAAATCCTGGTTCTCCTGTTTCAATGCATGATTCATTGCTGATAACGTGCTTATAAAGTTGCCTAAGTTTTAAACTTCCTGTAACTTTAGAGACTTTTGCCAGAAAGTAGAGATAGCAGTGCTGAAAATGTAAGATTAACTTCACAGTCATAGCATTAGCTTTGGTAATATGGAGACAAAGGTCTGCAAAATTGACATATACATATATGATTATCACTGGATGAAACAGGATGTGACATCATCCATAGAAAATCCCTTACCTCCAGCTCTTGCAAAATAAGGCCAAATCAACAATTTTTACGCATTGTCGGCACCGCCATTTGAAGCCAGGTGAGAGTGATTGGTCCGAGTCATTCTGAGTCACATTTTTAGGGACAAGGGGCATGAGTGAGTTTTTTCAGATTCCACACCCCTTCCACTGGAAGCGGCTCAGGAGAATCTGTCAATCAAATGATTGAGGCGGTGCTAGCGGGCACTACATGCTTTTACTGAGGCATCTGATTTAAATAACTTGCGATAAAGAAAAAATATAATGAAAATATTACATTAAGATTAGGAAAAAGATGTTAAAAATGTATTTGAGCAAGAATGGTTATTCTGACCAATAGAATGAGTAATAACAGTTTATTTCTCAATAGAAGTTCATGGGATTTTGCCTTCTTGGAGCCAGCAGATACTTCCTGATTGGAACACAAGAGGGGAGGAATTGTGCAGTCCAGTGATTCTACAGTCAATGAAAATGGACCATATAATGTTCTTGCCATCCATTTTCTAAACCGCATTGACCCTTTTTTTTTATTTTATTTTTTTTATTATATTTCAGTGTTTCCATTAACCATATTTTATGCACTAAAGCGGGCACCGGATTGTAAGTCACAGTTAATGAATGCTCTATTTTTGAACCAATGTCATATATAAGGCGCAACAAACTATAAAGTGCATTAAAGAAGACAAAAGCCACAAGTTTGTCAGTCAGACTTTATTAATTGTGTTCACGGTAACTCTAGAAATTGTTTGTAACCGTTAGCCATCTTAGAAGCATTAGCTGCTAGCATCTTCACAACACATGTAACTCTCATCCTTGTTTGTAAAACGTAAAAAAGCCGCTTTAGCATTTGACAGAGCACCATGTCCTCTCAAAATCCCTTCAGCTTCAGTAAGCACAACTAGAATGTATCCGTGTATAAGGAGCTTCACATTATAAGAGGCATCGTTGTTTCTTGAAAATAAAATCAAGGCTTTTAAGTGCATTTTATAGTGTGGATAAACAATAGTAAAAAGTTATTTTTTAAGTAATATTGCAGATTATTTTATCCAAGTTCACTTGCTATAGTCAAATAATTCATTGGAAACCCTTTGAGGCACTCGAAAGTAAGACTTTAATGAATTTCACATGAACGTTGTGTGATTGTGACACCATGTAATATTGTTGTTTCCATATCCAATCAATTATCAGACCTTTAAAAAGTTTTCTGGCTGTTTTCTTATTTTCTGACTTCTAGAAAGTAAATCAAGATTGTTTACCGGCATCTATGGCGACTGTGACTATTACGAGAGGTCTGTTTGCCTAACTTTTTTGGACATGCTCGAAATTCCAGCCACACAAGAGCAAGGCTCTGTAAACTCCTGCTACTGTTGCAAAATGTTTTGGAGACTTTTGTGTTAACTATTTGTTGCATCTTAACTCCCCCAGGTTCCTTCTATTATGCGGACTGTTTGCTTTAGGGAAGACGGCAGATCCTTTGAAGAAGCATTTCAGGAGTAACTAGATTTGAGGGGAAATCTGTAACCTGAACCTTAAAAGGAGGAACAGAATCACACAAATGATTATTGCTTTGCAGCAAATGGTGGTGAGCTATAGTTCCAAAAAATACATTTATGTGAGTGATTTAGAGCCATATTTGGGATCCTTGTCTGTACAAAAGCCATAAAATCATTTATTTTTTATTTGCTTTCCAAACTAATCCTGTTGACGTTTAAACATGTAAAAGAGTGAAAGATTTGCAGATATCTGGTTTTAAATCAACTCAAATAGTCACAATTGTCTTATTTTCAGTAGAGTTTGCATTTTTAAACACGTATTTGTCTTTCTGGGAACTGATAAGAGCGAATTTGGCAGTTTTGACCTGAGCAAGTTCCCACTTACTGTCTCTCTTGAGTCAGCCAGCTAGACCCTGGAAGCATTCATTGATAAGTGTCAAGAGTCTCAGCCCATCACATTTAGTTTCCCACAATCAGGAGACCCGTGACTGCATGCTAAGAATATCTTTGACTTTATATTTCCATGCCAGACCCACCAAGATTAAAGTCAGCCCAGACCTTTTTTGTGCTGTGTTTTTTTGTAGAGATCCTGTTTATACTCTAGATATTTCTTCCTGTGGTGTATTTGATTCTTCTTTTTTTTAAGCAAGGCTCATCATAATACAATCTAAATACCTGCTGACCCAGATACAGTGGGTTTATGGAGCATCTTTGGACAATTCTAACATTGCATGCTCCTTATAAACACAGCTGCATGGACCAACAATAACAGACCTCGGTCAAGACAGACTGATGGAGTTTCCTTTTTGCAATTCCAGATGTGTTCAGGGTCAGTTTAATTATTCGGATGTGCGATCCAGCAACAATTTCAGTGCTATTTCTCCAGTAAAAACAATTTAGACAAAAATGGGAGTTTACAGAGATTTAAAGATTTTTTTATGCATTGACAGAGTGAGACTTCCTCATTGAAAAGGTGTTGTGCAGAGAAGATCCACTAGTCCACCAACATCGTGTGT
The DNA here is from genome assembly GCF_002922805.2 of Oryzias melastigma. Classification (NCBI taxonomy): domain Eukaryota; kingdom Metazoa; phylum Chordata; class Actinopteri; order Beloniformes; family Adrianichthyidae; genus Oryzias; species Oryzias melastigma. Next base: position 15,053,513 of record NC_050512.1, read on the forward strand.
GTTTTGCTTTAAATCGGTTTCTTACTCTCGGTTGAACAAACATTTTAACCCTGCCCTCTTACTCTCTGCAGAACACTTAATCCTTCTACTTATTTCCTCTGATTGCAAGTAGTGTTGCACTCTTCCTTCATGCAGTGATGTGAACCTATTTCTTTATTAATCCACTGGAACATAAATAATCTTTTTATAAAATAAAGTTAAGGTTATGGTTTTCTTAGTAAACCCAGTTAATTCAGCCTAACTCAAGCAATGCTGGACATGTTTTTATTTGTTTTAATTAAATTCGACCCCAAATAAATGCTTAGAACAGTTTTTCAAGACTCTTTCGAATGCCACACTGGGCTTTTAAAGAGCACTTACTCTAAAAGGGAGCTATAATAAGAACAGTCGTGTAACCATGCTGCTCACGGTTACCATGGGCAGCTCCACAATAAGTACAGTGAGGTCCCACAGCTCGAAGCCATTAAAAAATACCACATGCATAAAATTGACCTCTTGAACTCAAGAGGTTGTCTACTTCATTGTGTTGATAATGTCGATTTTGGCCTGTAATAAATAACACTGAGACAATAAGTGACTGTTAGAGGTACTAGTAAATCGTAACCTGATGCTGTTTAAAGTGTATTGTAACTTCTATGCACTCTTATTGTTACAAATTACCCACAATGTCAAGTTGTTCCTCAATGCTGTCTAAATTCTTGTGTGTGGATTGCCGTTTTTAGCCATAAACAAAAAAACTGCCCTTCTCTAGGACATAGTTTCTGCAGAGCAACAGAAGCATATTAAAAATGTACCTCGGAGATGCAAAGGGAAGATGATTTGCTTTCCATCGAGTGTCTGTTTTCACGCTCTCCCGTGCTAGCTTACAGCACCTCACATCCCCAACCTAACTGGTACAGCAAAAACGACAATTATCATTGGAGATTTCCAGTTGTCTAGTTGTAACGAGGAAAACAAAGACGTATATGAATCTATTTGTCTGCAAGTGGACGCTTCAGAATGGAACAGGGAGTTTGTGTGTCACGCTTCCAAGATTTTTCTAACAACAATTTTGTGTATACTTCTAATTCACAACAATACTCAGAAACACAATTTTAAGCTTAATTGTCATTATTTATGTCCTGCCTCATCGTGATAATTATGTGACAATAACATATTTAAAACAAAAAGCAATAAATTTCATTGGCGTGAATCTTTGAATAATGTAATTTTTTCCCAAATGGGAACTGAACTAGTTTTACTGTCATCAACAGCACAGAAAAAAACAAGCTCATTGTATTTTAAATATGTATCTATAAATGTATTTCTGTGTGACGCAGAAATGAAAATGTGACCTTCAATATTATCCTACTCGGTCCCAGCATCACAAACTCCAAATATTTGAACTTTGTATCCATTCATTGGTTTTTGTGATTTATTTTGTTTGTTTTGCATGTTGATTAATAGACCACAGGGATTTCTCAGCATCATCTGGCACTTTGCACAACCTCCTACTGAATTTTACTCCTCTGAGCAACTCCCCGATTCTTGTTTTTCTCCCTTGAGTATTTGAGTATAAGAGACAAGGAGAGGGGGAGTCAAAGGTTAGAGGGAGAGCAGACCGACACCATCTGGCAGAGATTATCTGTGTAGAGGCTGAGATGGCATTCATGATGTGCCTTAAATATGCTCATGTGATGGTCATAAGATGCAGCAAACTGAGCTTAAAAGAAATCTTTCTTTTTTGTTGTTATTACAAACAATATTAATTCTCCCTCTTATGACACTTTCTTCATAGAATAATGTAGGAGTTCCCCCCCATACTTCAAAAACATAAATAATCCCTCTGGTTAGCTGTTAACGTTGTGATTCATGAGATGTGCATGAATAAGCACTATTCAAATCAATTAGCCTGAAGCATTAAAGTGACCTTTGACTTTTACTAATGCGACCCTTAATCACCCCTGAGGGTGGAAGGAGGACTTGAGGCCCACCTGTGAAGACAATTAATGCCAGGAAGCTTGTTTATGAGAGTGACACAAACTAAAAAATCACATTTTAAGAAGTTTTTCAAGAAACTTTGTTTATTTCATGTTGTGAATTTTCAGATCTGTGTGACACCATCTATGATTTTGATAAGCCCTAAAGCAAATTTTTACAGATTTATGACAATAAAAAAATAACCTCAAAGACAACATATGATGTAAATCTTTGCTAGGTACTGTAGATGCACCATTGTGACATTAGCTCACCTGAGAACTGCTGTGCAGGAACAGCTGAAGGTTAAAGGTGGAATTGTCTTCCCATATTTTTATGCACCCCTAGACAATCATTTCAACTGGTGTCCATAATCCGATAACTGACTAACATACCACAACACCATAAAAAAATGTTTTATGAAGACTTTTATTGCACATCTTTAAGCTGAGAACATATTTTAAACTTCTTTTTTACTTTAGTGCAGTGTCCTCAGATTAGTTTGACGCGTGTTCATGTTTGGTCACAACTTTTATGGTCCACTTTTTTTCCCCAGCTGTTTGTTTCTAGCATCAGAAGCAGAGTGGTCTCCACAATGTTGGGATATTTTGAATTAGGAGATACTTTCAGAAGGCTTAAAATAACGATTTGGTAAATTCTTATAAAATATACAATATTACCTTAGAAGATTGTGTAGCTTTTAATAATGTTTATTTTTATTTAACCTCTAGTTTATTTTCAGCTTTGAAAAAAAATCACTTAAGTTTTAACTTTCAAGTAGAAGCTAAATTAAGGTAATTTTGTGGCCAAAGTGGTTTGATGCATATTTGCATCAAGAGGTTAAACTAAATGTGCAGTATAGTGGGATATGTCCTGTTATCAATGATCAATTATGTTGACTTTAACCTTCAATTTTTCACCCAGTGGGATTAAACCATCTAAAATTGACGGGGGACAGCCTAAATTTGATTTGAAGTCGTTCTTAGAGTCAGATTACTTACATTAATGAGCTTTTAATTCAGTTTCCTTTTGTTTTCTGTGCCTTCTCATTCTGAAACCTTCTCTGTCTTCATAATCTCTCAAATGACACAATCCAGTTGAAGAGAATGTGATCGTGTCTGTCCTTATTGAAGTAACATCATTAAAAAAATCCATAGGCTGGCTCCAGTCACAGAGACAACACAGACATCATAAACAAGAAAAAAGCCTCGCTGGATCAATACTTTAATCCTGTTTCTTCTTTGTTGCCATACAAAACATGATGTCACATATTTATTTATTTATTGGTGAAACTGAGAAGAATGTGTTAAGGTGCATTGAGGCTGTGGGGTTAAGATCACGAGGGCTGCTGCATGAGAGGCTTCCTGTGGTTAGGGAGCCTCAGAGGAGAATAGAGTCCATGTTTAGAAGTCTTGGATCACAGTACAGCCTACAGCCATATACCTCCACCTCCATCTGCTGTGATTGCCCCAGCAGCCAGCCTAATGACCTGAGCCTGCTAGATCTTGGCTCAAATGGGCAATAGCCATCAATATGTCTAACCCGAGGATGGACTTGAAACTCCACGCCAGCAGGAGGTCCGCTTTTGCTCATGTCTGCTCTCAGATTATTTATTACAGCAGACAGCGTTTGAAATCTGTCAGAAAACGGCCAACTCAAGCCAGCCGTATTTACTTTCTGAACCACGCAGAGCTGCAATGCTAAACAACATTAGCAATGAAGATAAGTGGATTTTCAGGTGGAAAACTTTGATTTAATATTAAGTTCCAGTTCAAACCTAACAAAAAAATGGAAAGAATAATAAAAATGGATGGTTTCTAATGGTTTCTCATTTAAATAAAAAGAAGAGCTCAGAAATAAGTAATTTTAAATGTGGAAAACCTTGTTCATGGCTCAAACAAAGTTGGACAAAGTAAAAAAAATCATTAAATCTTAAGTTTTAGGAATTTGTCAAGAATTATTTGAAGTTAGTGACTGCATAAAACACTGAACCTGTAGCTACAACATTGAATTTGTAATTTTTTGTCACTACTTTGCTACCATGCTATTGTTTGTGTGTTTTTTCAGTCTTCATTTGATTAAAAATGTTGATTATTAGAGAGCATAACGCAGTTTTTCTCTTTTTTACTAAAAAGTCCTGCTCAGGTGTTTTATTCTGTAAGGTCACTGTCTATCTCCACTGCTTAATCATGAATTGCCTCCATGTTAGAGACTTTGCACTTTTTTGTTTTAGCTCAAATTGATGTTAAATTTAATTTTTTGGGTTCATTTAGTGACAAACTCAGATTTTTGACAATTTTATGTAACTTTAAATAGATTCTACACTGGTTTTTTCACCTGCTTCACAATATTTCCCACAGAAAATTCCATTTCCAGTGATAGCAGAATGTAAAAAACCTTTATTTCAAAATCAACACTAAAATATCAAGAAATAATGAACACTAAATAAAAAGATTCTGCCTGTAAATATTATTCAGCTCAAACAAAGGTAGAATTCAATAAGTAAGTATGCATGTGTTTGGAAATAAGCTTTTGTTGAGTGTTAATAACTGCAAATACTGCAACAGCAATAAAAAAAAGGTCTGACTAACTTACACTATAAAAACCCTATAAATAAATAAACACATTATGTGTTGTGAACTCCAGCATTTTGTGAATGCAAATGCTTTTCTTATGTTGAGTCCAGAAGAAAGCTTACACTTAACATTTTTTTCTGAACTCTTGTGACTATTCTTTTCCTTCTAAGAGACTCTAATCCCAGGCAAAACATGTGCAGCCTCATGACACATCCAAGAAAAACAGCAAGCACTTTGACCTGCAGAGACTTTCACTGAGAGCCTCCAGAACCTCAAAGGAGTTCCCATGTACCAAGCATGGGGCCATTTCATTACACTAGGAAAACAGTGTGTATGAATAGCCATGTTTTGCTTCCTTTGCTTGGCTTAAACGTGATTTATTTTCTAGTTCATTTGGGTTTAATTTCAAGTGAGTACATAGGAATTTATTAATGGTGAACACTTACAAAAATGTAAATCTGTGAGGACAAAAACAGAAGGAAACAAGCTGAGAGTACAGAAAACTGTTGGTGAACGGGAGCTGATCTTTGTGTGATGTGAGACGGGGGGCCATGATAAGACCTGATTTAACCTCATCAAAGCCTTTTACTGCTTATTCTTCTTATTAAGAAAAGGAAAATGTAATATTTTTCTTCGTTAATGATAGTGTAGGCAGGATGCTCAAATCTGACTCCCTAAAATAAAGCTCAAGACCATTATTTATTTATTTATTTATTTAAATGTCATTATTTATTTATTTATTTTAATGTATTTATTTTTTCTATTTATTTCATTATTTAATTATTCATTTATTTTAATTTATTTATTCATCAAACATTTTTTTATTACATTATTTAATTACTATTTATTGCTACAATTAGTTATTCATTCATTTGTTCGTTTATTTTTTATATCTATCTATTTATTGGTTGCTTTTTTTTAAAGTCTAGAGTTTAAAACAACCACAACAACTACAATGAAAACTGCATTAAAAATTATAAATACATTAAGAAAAATGTATATCCTTAAATTTAGAGAATGTTTTTTCGGGAAAAACTGCATTAAGACACTATGTGTTTAACCATAAAAAAATAAAATATAAACAAGGGAAGTGTAGTCCCTGCTATGGCTGAATATGCATGTGCTGAGCCCCACATGATTAACTGATGATCTGTCAGTGGTGGAGCTGGCATGGTCTGCAGAAAGCAGACACAAATATAGCTTTACTTTGTCCCTAAAATGTCCGCTAACAGATCTGCCACAAATGATTTCCAGCCGTGAGCCTTGCAGAAGTCATGATGTTTTTCTTTCAAGCTCAGTGTTCATCTCCAGGGAACGGGTTTTTTTGTGAATACATGTTACAGATAAGACATTTGTACAAACATTCCCATCGTTTCCTTTTTTCACTCTTGTCTCCATTTTTGTCTCTCGCACTGCCCCCCCTCCCCCCTTTTTTTTCTTCTGAAAACTATGTAAATAAAAAATTAAGCCTAAATGCGTAATGTTTACAGTTACAAACAACACATTCCTTTTTATGTTTCCCAAAAATACACATGGTAGCAATTTATTTGTAAAAGGCTCATAGTTTGGTCAAAATGAAAAGAATTCTAGATAAAACATGAAACACAAAGGTATTTGGCTTTTTCACTTGGGTTTAAATCTTAATGTGGTGGAAAATAAGCACCATTTTTGCAAATGATGCTTGTATAACACTCTTGTTCTGTGGATCATCTGGAGTAAAATTGTTTGAAAATAGTTTTTACTTGGCTTCAGTTATGTGCACATGCAGAATACTAGTAAACTCAGTGTGAACAGCAATATTTTTCTTTGAAGATTTGAATCATTGTGTTTATGGAATGATATAGGATGAAAACGCTAAGTGACTCACAGTATGTGAGGATTATCAAGTATCAAATAAATAAATGAAAAGGCAGAACATCCACAACAGAGCAACATTTGCTCAAACATCAGAAACAAATTAAACAAGAACATACATACATATATGCATAAATAAATAAATAAAATAAAATTAAATTAAAAAAATATATAAAATATAATAAAATTGTGCAAACCGTGAATTAAAGTCCAATATATATATATATATATATATATATATATATATATATATATTAGCACAGGTTTAAATTTAAAATATGTTTGCTTTTAACCCCCTTCTTGTGTAAGGGTCAGCACAGACGCCTTTTTTTATTTTATAAGCATAAACATACCAAATAGAACATATGTCGTCTTATAATCAATTGGTTGTTGTTGCAAATGTATATTTTCATTCTGACTTATTCTGATTTTTAATTGTATTTATATTCCATTTTTAACCCAGATGGGGGAAAAAAATAATTGCCTGCCCTTATCTTGGACCTAATCCGGTGGAAGTTCCCGCTGGTCCCAGAAAGTCAAAATCCTGTAGATTTATACAGAGTAATAAACAGCTATTACTCAGTCATTCTGTTTGTCAGACTAACCTTTCTCTCTGCTGTCTCTTTTTAACATGTTTTTTTTTTTGGTACATGTTACCATGTTTCTCAATCTGAAATATGACGAGTATTCTGAAAAAAGGCCAAAAAACCAAAACCAAAAACACTGAAACAAATAATTTTCATGGATAAAGAGACCTAACAAGATATTTATAAGATTGAAAAAAGGGATAAATAATGGCTGAAGAGTATTCCACAGCTGATTTAAGATTTGGTTCAACACAAGGCATGGACTCAGAAAGCTTACACTAGAGAAGGTTAAATACGCTGCTCAAGAGGTGAACAGCTGATGTGGTGTCAGAAAGGGAGCTGGTTAAGTGGTGGTTCAGATGGAGGGGATCTAAAACCTACTTCCATTCCAGAGTTAAGGCAAAGTGTATTTAGAAACATTTCTGTCATCATGTTTATTTAAGCTCTCAGTGGCAGCTGCTCAGCTGTACTTTAGGTAATCCTTCCAGATACACATGCACTGTTCCTTTAGAGCCATTAAAAGGTGGAGCACCTACGACAAAGCTTCATTGTAAGACTTGGAACTATTCTTGTGTTGTCTATACTTGGCAGCAAGAAATCACACAGGAACCAAAGCTGTGCAAGTAAAAAAAAAAAAATTCTTGGAGTCCAGTAAGTTCTGCTACGAAAAACATGCATGAGAAGTTTCTAACCCATCCTGGAGTTCAGTGAGCTTTGGCTTTGTGCCCAGAAGCATCCAACTCTGGATGATGCTGCAGCCTGTAATCTTTTAAAAACAATAACCAAAATGTACATTTTTAAAGCCAAAGCTCTCCTCACATCAAACATTTAGTGCACTAAAGGTTTCAACCTTTTGTGTTTCTTAAAAAAGAAGAACGGAAACCACAACTGGAGGGGATGTTGGCAAAATAAACACAATTTAGCAAGCTCAAATGTGTGTTTGTGAATCGTTTAAACATTGGCATTTTCTCCAAAAAATATTTATTTTTATAAAAGTAATCTTCGTATCAATCTAATTTTTACTTTCTATTTAAATAAAAATAGAAGAATACAAAAACTAAGAAAAACATTTGCTGAAAGTTACAAAAAGCTGCTCAAAAAACACTTATACATTCATTTTATTTATAATTTTTGCAACAAAAACATTCTTCACAAAATAGGGGAAATAAATGGTGAGTTAAAAAGTAAATGTTTCACCAAATATAAAAGTGCTTTAAGAGTGAGACCACTAGATGTCACAGTTGCTTTGCTTTTTAAAGAGTTGAGCTCCAATATTTCAGAGCTTTGTGTTTAATCTGAAGTTGTTGCTGATCAGCTAAACTTTATTGGTTATCAGGAATACAAAAAAACAATTATTTAAATTCACTGTAAATTAGAAATAAACAACATAGTAAGAAAATTACTTCTTCTTTTAACAATTAAAGTAAGCTTTATTTCTGAATATTATGAGTCCAACATTTTTTCCATGAGCCCAAAAAAATGTTTTTTTATAGAAATATTTGAAAATAAGCTTTTTTGTCTATTGTTTACTTTCTGGAAACGGGATTGGTTAATTAATTTAATTTAAATTTTGGGGGACATTGAAATCTCATAAAACACCTGATAACAATGAGTAAAAAAAAGTCGGTGGTGGCGAAAAGTTTTTTTTTTTTTTTTTTATCTGTAGTCCTCTGAATATAAATATTTTCGTACAGTGCAGTACCTGTTCATTAATTCCACAAACTCTTAAGCTGTTCAAGAAAACCTTTTTTTTTTTAAATAAAAAGAAGGAGAAAAAAAAAGAAAATAAATACCACCACTGTACTTATTACCGTACTTATTACAGAATAAAATAATAATAAAAGAATAACAGTTGGGAAAAATAAGATGATCTGTAATCAAATATGTGACAGGAACTTGCCTCCCAAACATCCACACAAACGCAGAAAAGTCTCCAGCTTTTCACTGATTTTGCTTCCCTGATTCAGTCAGAACAAAAGCATGGTGTCTGCCCCCACATGGGCTCCACCAGCATCCCCCCCTCCTCCTGTCTTGCTTCCTCAATTTCTTCTCTCCCTACATTTTTCCCACTCTTCATCTCTCCATCTTTCCAATTCCAGTCAGACAGATGCCTCTCCGGAACTTCAGAGCCGTGGAGTGGAAGTGATGAAAGCCACAAGCCGGGTCCCACTGCAAGACCCCAGCTCCTCGTCTGCCAGCGCAAACTCCCTCATTTAGAAGCACATCCTGGAACTGGGGCTGCTTTTTAATTAAAGCCTTGGTGGATTGGGCGAGACTCAGTAGAGGTTGCAAAGGAAACTTTAAAGTTGCACTTGACAGGTATATTTAAGTTCACCAAGTTTGACCAGATGGAACATGTATATTGTATAAGTCTTTGAATATGGTGGATGGGAGGAAAGAAATATATCAAACAAGCAAAAAAAAAAAAAAAAAAACATGGAGGGGGGAACAGGAAAAAAAAGAGTGGCAGGATAAGTGCAAGTTGAGGGATGCGGGCATGGAGGGGCGGAAAGAGAGCCAAAAGCAACTTGAACAGAGCAAGCCGTGCAGAGCGTTCTTGGTAAATCTTAGAAGTTTCTGCAAGGAGCATCTCAGGAATTAATTCATTTGAAAAAAAAGCCGTCTTTATCTGGCAACAGATAAAATGAGGCATCTTGTTTTATCTGATTACTTTTAATATTTAGCAATATGTCAAATTATTCAAAGAAATCTGAAAAATGCATTATGAAGTTCTCTGTAGAGGAGCAGATGTGTCCCTCGGAGAAGACACTTCTAACGTATCTTTTTATGATTCATTCATCTTTTCGCTAATCAACAACATCCCAACTCTGGACAAACAAACACCATGAAGAATTCAATGACAGTTAATATACAAAAATATTTTTGAGGCACACATATTTAGTTGCTCTACTCAAAAAATACATAAAGTAGAAACTTTTTTATTTACAATTGCTTACCTACCTAATAAAAACGTAAAAAATATATATATTTTTCCTAGTACTTTGCAAAAAATTCTGAGGAGAGTACTGTTTTTTTTCCAACTTTTTATAGTAAAAAAGCAATAAACACTCATTCTAAAATGTCAGTGTGAAGCTTTGTGTACCCTGATATTTTTGTGCAGGAATACTGAGGTATTTGCTCCCCCTAGTGAATACAATTGGAGAAAGCAAAGGTAGATCATTAAAAAGCAAAAACTGCATCAAACTTTAAAAGTTAGTCAATAGCAATTAAACATAATTGATTATATTTTTATAAACTTAAAAAAAAAAAACAGAAATGTGTTTTTTATCGTTCCTACACAATAGTATCAACATGTACAACACTGTTATTCTCTGTATTGAACTACCCATCTTTTATTCTTGCTTGGTGCTGAGCACGTTGAACTGGAGTTTATCCCAGCTACTGTAGGGTGAGGGGGGGTAGACCCTGGACACTTTCTTAGGTCATTGCAGGGCCACACACAGGCACATTCACTCTGAAGAGAACTAGTTAACAATGCTGGATATGGGCATGAGCGGAGTGGGGGTGACTAAATAAATAACAAAAAAAAACAGACAAAAAAATATAACAAAAACATTAAAATAAATAAATAAAAGAAAAAAAAGTGTTAGGTTGGACAGACTCATTGACAAATAGACATAAAAAGAGAAAACAAGATAAATAGAGCCTCAACAGTGCACAAACTAGAAGTGCTTGGAGGGATATGACACCCCAAAGTCTCAGCACACCCACAAAATTGACCCCCATGACACCCCGTAGAGGGACTGAGAACTGCAGGAGAAAGCTGGAGTGCCATGGAGAAAAAAACACACATACAGTCACGTGAAAAATTTAGGACACCCTATGAAAGCCTGTATATTTTTACCACATATTTGGATACATCCGCATTTAATATCAATTTGAATATCACTGAGGGGACCAAGTAATATGACTTTTTTTTAACCCTATTTAAAATGTTTTGTGAAATTTAATTTTAAAAGAATGTAATTTCTGCTTCTGTTCAAGTTTAGACATAAGATATATTTAAATAACTGATAGATGTATTGTGATTTCAGGCAAATGGGGAAAAATAGCTAATAGGAGGCAGGAAGTTCAAACTTTGACCTCCATTAAAACGTTTTTGTTCAGATCTTTTTCCTATGAGTAGAATGATTAGATTTATTTCAAACAGAAACCAAAAAGAAGAACTAAATGTATTTCATGAATAGAATAATAGTAATTTTTTCGTTTGATTTTTATTAAATCACTTTTTTTTCTAGAATTTTTTTTAAATAAGATTGACTTGCTGTATTGCAAAATTAGGATGAGATTTATGATTTTAAAAAGACTAACAACTTAAAAAATGATCCGAGCAGTTACACTTTCAGGTATCATTCTTATGCTGAAAATACAAAAGCCTTGATATTTTAAAAGCTTTTTTATTCTTCTCTTGGTGTTAAAACAGTCCAGTTTAACAACTGTTTGGTTACAATAATACAAAATCACATAGGAATGTGAAAAACCTCTTTGTTTCAGGCTGCAGATATCAAACACAAACACATACACTGTGGATGCCCACTGCCAGCTCTCTTTCTCTCATAGATGGCAGCTGAGTGAGCAGTTAACATTTAAAAGCATTGGGTATTCCTCTTTTGCTTCTGTGAATTAATAATCAAAGAAAGGAGTAGAAGGAGCAAGGCCTTCAAAAATCAATGAACCCATCAACAAGGATAGATGTTGTGTATGCGCTTGCCTTCATCCACCTGGGTGACTGGGACGTAGGTGTGAGCTCATGCTTCAGCGCGTTAACGTGTAACAGAGCGTCCGTGGTATAGCAAAACTCTCATACAAAGTGGAAAAATCATTCCAGCTGCTAAAAATTCGAATCACTGGCAAAGGCTGGAGATTTAACTAGAAGCCTTCTGTTAGGTTTATAAAAACCAACTGTCTTTTCCCATCAGTGTGGTCATGCCTCTACTGCTGGAGTAGCGCGGTCTGAAGCACCCGCGCTCACATCCTGAGCTGCCATTGTTCTCCTGTGTGCAGAGACAGTCAGTTTGTTAGAAAGGCTCAAATAAAAGGCACTGCAGGACAAAAGTACAACTCTAGTCTGACAGGAAATGGATGTTAGGAAACCCTTCTAAAGATGGGAGGAGAATATTAAAGCATTCTTAGATGGGGTAACTATAGAACATGAGTTACCACATAATCCGCATATATATAGCTACAAATTCATATTTTTAAAGGATAATTTAATTGCTTTGTTCCTTTACTTATAGAATTAAGCATTTCTTTATATATTTAAAAAAAATAAGATGACCCAAAAACAACTAAACAAACTCTGAGAAAAGTTGTAAAAAAAGGACTTTGTTTGAAAAAATATGTGGCAAAAAAAAAAATCTCTTTTTATATACAAATGTACCAATGTTGATTTGTTTAAATATTCTATTAATTTGAACTAATATGGACTATCTTCTAATAATTTTAAGGAAGAAAGGGAAAAGAAAAGGTTAGGGTTAAATGACATTTAAACAAAATCCAAGACTTCTTATTGTCTTCAGTTGTAAAGAAATATATTCTTATAAAAATAGATTTCTCTATTATATAAATACTGTATGGAAAAAATGTGTATTATGTACATATAACATACGATATATATACATTTTTTGTTTGTATAAATCTAATATTTTTATATAATAGAGAAATACACATAGATACATATTTTTTAATGCATAGTTTAATGTCTAAAGTTAATTAAAGCATAATTTTAGAAAATGTGTGGATACTTAGAAAAATAACAGAACCAACCCTAATATTACTACAAATGTCATGCAGTCGTTTAATGAGAAAAATGTTGCTTTAGAAAATTCCTTAAAAACGTAACATTAAAAATGTAACTGTATAATAACTATAATAACATGTTTATTTAAAATGACTGTTTAAAGTTGCATAAATCCCATCATTTTTCCATTTTATTATCTCTAAATGCATTTCCCCAAATAAAAGACTTCAATTTATGAATCTTTTTCTTACTTTTAATGAGCATAGATGGGAATCCTTGTTTCGAACAAATAATCAGAACTTGTATCAATATATTCAAACAGCTTATGATGACCATAACACCATGTTCATACAAGCTAAATTCAGATTTTAATATTTGAAGTTACAGGGCAATATTTATTCACGTCTGTCATAAAGGAATTGGGAATGCGGTTTACCTTGATGTGTTTGATTTATTCTGCAGGCCCTGAGGTTATACCGGTGAATTAGAGAGCATCAATAAGGAAAGACCATCTCCCGTATCCCAAAAGTGATAATTACCAACATCACTATTGATCTGACTATTGATGCATGGCTAATTGTTTCTTGCAGTTATTTATTTAATTCCATTGCTGCTCACATGAATATGTTGACCTTGTGTAGCAGGAAGTATAAGGGTTGTTCAGTGGAGGCTAAACACACACTAAGATTACTCTTAATACATTTAAATGGCATGGACTTTTTATTTTTTTTTATTTTTAGAGAGTTTTGGTTCCAATCTCTGAAGGCTGGAGAACACAGGCAGAATGGCAATGTCGGTTCACACACTATCATGTGTTAGACTTTCACTCCAGAACAGCCTTGAAGAGCAATCTTCTTTAGAGTCTCAGCGGACTTAGCTGAAGGTTCAAGATGGCAGCCTATTGATTAACTACAACACTGCAATATCAGGGATATAGAATAATAATAAAGATTATTCATCATTAAGGCTGTATTGGATTTGGAGCATCAAAAATGTATTCAACATCTCTTAAATTAGTTTTTCTACAAGGTGGTCCAAACAGAACTCAAGGTCTGACTTCATGCGCAGCCATATTTGAGTTAAATAATGAAATGGATTTTTTTTTTCACTTTTAGAATTCGGGCTATTCTTTTGAGACCTAAACTATAAATCTTTAGACTTTGGTCAGATATTTGCATTCGTTTGTTAGGTTTTTTTGTCTCACTTTAGGGATCCTGACATGAAAAAAAGGTATAAATTATATTGAACACATTTTTTGTAATGTTTAGAAAAATATAAAAGTTTTTTTGAAAAGTGCATTAAAAATTAAATGTTTATAACTTTAGTTATCATGAGTCCTTTACTTGACCTTTTCACTTTTCTCAGTAAGAACGTCCCATTTTTGATTCAAAGACAGAGAGAAAGAAAGAGTTTGAAATTGTTTTTTAACTGCCAAAACTTAAGGGGCAACACTTTCTGCCAACCCAACTAAACATAAGAAATATACTTTCTTTTTATTTTTAATTTATTTTTCATGATTGCCCTGCAACAGGCTGGCAACCTCTCCAGGGTTGCCTAAAAGCTCCAGAAACCCTTTGACCCCAAAAAGGGCATAGCTGGTTAAGAAAATAGATGGATGGATTTTTCATGAAATACAAAAATGTTCTCAACAACAAGCATCAGGAATCTATGGAAAACAGAGAAAAGGAACCAATCAATCAGCAGGTACATTATTAATAGATTTTAAACCAGGATTCAAACTACAAAAAGTGAAAAGTGACAAACATATTTTACTAGGTTTGCTGTTGTTACTTAAACAGGAAAATTGGCTTATTCTGCAGGAATACTTTTGATAAAAGGTGAAACATTGGATAAATTAACAAAAGTGTTATAACTTTTTTACATTTAAAATTATTAGCTTATATTAAATTCCATTTTTTTAGTTATTTAACTATCAATAAAAATTTTGAATTTAATACGAACTAATAATTTTAAATGTAACAAACTGCAAAACTTTTGTTAGATGTTCCAATGATTCCTTTTTTCCTATGTATATTTATATACATAATTAATCGTTTACCTAATATTCTGTAAATACATAAACACCATGTTCCCACCTTCATCCTATCATCTGTTATTATCAGCAGGAATGTCAAAAGCGACTAGAAGATGTAAGAAGCTCAATCCAGTTAATGTACCTTTTGCTTTATATCATCTTCAACATGTCAGAGCGGTTGCGACACCTGCTGCATGGAATGCACATCACAGCCTGAAGCAGGGTGTGCATGTGTGGGAGACTGACTGCAGGTGCTTGGTTAGGGGATCCAGCTGGCCCCGGCCAGGACATCTGGTACCTGTCACAACTTTGTGTGTAGGTGTGCAAGCGCTGTTCATTGGAGGGGCCAGCCTAGTCCTGCCCACCCATCAAGTGCCCATTTAGACCTTTAGTCAGAGCTCTAATAGAATATTGGCACAGGCCATGAAAGTGTCTCAGGTAAGAAATGTTTCAGCCTTCTGCCCCAGCATGACAGAACCAACTTGAAGAGGATCTGGTCAAATGTATGTATTTTTTATGTTATTCAATACTCAATGATGATGTGAGTAGATATGACAGCATCTGCCTGACGAGAAGCCTTTGCATTATTACAGCCATTTTTAATGGATAATAATAAACGATGGCTTTTACTGTGCACGTGCACGTTCAGGATGAATGTCAGTCGCTGATGATTTAAGAATAATTACAGTGTATTTATTTTCGCCTGCTCTTCTCTCTGTCTCTCCCACAACTCCCGCCTCTCCAGATTGTGAAGCTGAGCCTCTAGCAGTGTAGTGCTGAAGGTGTGTTTGTGCTGTTATGCCCTCTGGCTTGGCTGCCAGCTTACTCCTACTGATCTGAGCCAGAAGGCAGACTGCCGAGGAATACCGATCACCTTGCCCAGACCAAATCCTTTGAGCTCTCTCTGGCATCTTTCCCCCTTCTGCCAGTTTCCTCCTCTGCTACTCTCTTCCCCCTTCTGAAGTTGACAACAAAGACATCCTCAGGGTCCTCCTTGATGTGAGACCCACTCTTGATCTTTTTTCCCTATGTTTTTGTACCTTATAGTTGCACTACTTTCATATTCCACTAGCACAATATTTACACACCTGAAGACAAAGACTGTTTTTTCCCCCCTTTTCTTTCTTGTATAAACCCCTGCCAACATATTAATCACCTGACAACCTGCAGTGGTCACGATGGTAGAATATTAGTGAGACAATTGGTACGTTGAGCATCCATCCATCCATTCATCCATCCATCCATGTCTTGGGAGTCATGCGCCTGTCGGTGCCTAAATCAGTGCACTGTCAATTGTGACACCTTTTACCCTACCTAACCAGCCAAGGCCCCTGCACTCCACCACCAACCCCCAACTTCCATGAAACGAAATCTCTGAAGAGCTAATTAGTGGTGGAACAGAATCCAGGAACAGCCAACAGAGCTGAAGAAAGGAGGTTGGAGCTGGTTCTTGTTTTATTGGTCAAGGCTTGACAGAGGGGTGACAGTGAGTGGTACTCAACACAGTCTCACAACTGACAAGAAGATAAGTGACTCTCAGACTCAGAGAAAAAAAGGATGACAAACAGACAGGTGATGCTAAGACTGGATTGTCCAGCAGCCTGGAAAAACCTCAGACCCTGAAACTTAGGGTAGTATGAGTAGAGCAAAGAGGTTAGTTGGGTGGTCAGAACCAGTATTTTGTTTGCTTGTTTCCAATAAACATTTTGATTTCATAAAAGGAAAAAAGTTATTATTTTCCTAGAAAAGGGAAATAATTAAAAATTGAAGGAATAATTTAGTGGTGCTAGATTAAAAGAATAATGCCTCCATTTGAAAAGTGTGAAGACAGCTAGAAATCAAATGGGTTTCCAACACAAAAAATAAAAAAAATTTATGAATCCACTAGCATTGCTTAGTACCAACCAATAAGACTGCATTCCCTTATTTATTGCAGGAGGTACATTCTATAGATAACCTGTGGTAGGTGAAATCTGTGAAGTGGGATTACAGATGTTTCAAGGCTCTAAAAGTCCTCACAAGAGTATGCACTTTTCTCAGACAGACATGAACATTTCCTCTCTTGTTTCAACATTCAAAGTTCAAACCTTCGTAAAAAGAAGGAAGTCAAGTATTATAGAAGGAAAACAAAGATCTGATCGCAATGAAGGTTTATGTAACTCCGACAAGCTGAATAGATTCCTTACAGGAGACACGACAAGGAAGCGATTGACTGAAAAGGTCGAAGGCCAATCAGAACCAAGTATATATAGATAGATATATAGATATAGATAGATATACATGTATGTCTACATGTAGTTAATAACTAATTCACTTCAAATTATTTCAATACATTTCACATAACATAAAGCATAAGGAACAGTGTGCCACACACAGCAGGAACACTACCAAGACAAGTGCTGATATAATCAAGAAAACTAGATGAAAGGAGGATTCACTAACTCATTAACTTCTTCCTAAATGTCCATTTTTACAAATGTCCTCAGTTCAGAAATATCTTCAGCAGGTTGACAACTTTATTTGAATTAATCTTCATACTCTGTGAAATGTTTGCAGCTGCTTTAGACATTGTATTTATGACTTTATTTGCGACTTTTGAGATGTAATGAACAAATAAAGAAAAAACAAAATGACTCAACTGTCAAAAACTGGTATTTTCCTAGTATAATAATAACAAACAAAAATCCATCATGTCTGTATCTTTATTATTGTGAGATTATGTGAAACATTCAAGAATCTGTCACCAGATAATATGCAGAGAGTTTTGGTACATGGAAACAAATGTCTGTAAACAACAGCTTTATATTTCTCTGAAGTCGAAAGCTCATCTTCAGGTTCCTCATGGGCTCTCTTCTCTCCAAAGAATCTCTCCGGACATGTATGTGTCCATATATGATGACCTGATAGTGAGAATGTGGTGCAATAATGACAGCAAAATACAGGCGCGCATAGCATTAGTTTTGCGTCAAGTTCGGATCCAGATGCTGGGTCCACATGACCCAATCTCTGGGGCATGATTACGATCTGCCAGTTAATGACCCCTGCCTTAGACCGTCCTTCTCGGTATGGAAAAACTCCTAAAAAACAGATAAAAATAAGAAAGCACATAGGGGTCTTCTCTCTGGATGGAAAGGCGATGTACCAAGAGTGTTAAATAATTAGCTTATCCAACTCTACAACTACATGTTAGAGTAGTGTAACAGGTGGGCTTCATCTAGGAACTGGATAGCTGGGAGTGTGAGACAAGCCAGAGCCGAGGTCCACTGCCAATAACAGGAGCACAGACGAGCTACCTGGAATATGGAATCTCCCTCATTTTTTCATGGGCGACACGCCGGCTCCAGGAAGACGTCCCGAAGGGGGTGGCAGTGGCACCCTCAAGAAGCAAAAGGCGGAGCCTCAGAGATCGAGTTGTTTTGCTTCAAGGTGTAAAAACAGCTAACAAAAATAACTCGTATTTATCCATCTCCCATAATCATAGTCAAAAGACCACTGGGCACAGTTTTAAAATAGATAAAAAGATGATTGGAGAGGGAGTTTTAAAAAAAGTAAAAGTTTAGATTTTGTTGTTACAACTTCCTATGACTCCCCACTAAGGAACTTTGAGGTTCATAACTGGCTTCAAAATTAGATTTAAGTGTTTTAAAATAGCAATCATGAAGTGACTTTCCTCTGAATGTTGTCCAACATTTCACATCTAAAAAGTTTGCAGTCAAATTAGCACATTTTTTGATAAATACATTTATTAATGAATAATAAAATGCATTTATAAACTATGTAACCCAAATGATAACCTGACAAAAATAAATAAACACATTTTAAGGTAATAATAATGAAAATTTTGAATAAATTTCAACTTTAGTGGTTCTATTAGAAATGGTGGAGCAATAATAATTTCATAAAGTTCCTCAATACTTCCTTAATGGATTATTAAACTGCAGAAAACCTGCTCCATACATTGTAGACTCAGAAAAATAGGCTGAGATTTGTATTTATTTATTTATTTATTTTTGCAGGATCAGCAGTGGAGGTAAAGGTTGTGGATGTTTTGGACCTACCTGTACTTTTACATGACTACTTTAAGTTTGTAAAGTTGTAACTAGTCAAAGTTCATTGACTCTCTGTGTTGCTTTAAAAAATCTGCCCTTCATATTTTAAATTATGACTATAATTTGTGAATGAAAATGAAAAGATTAATTAACAAAGAATAATCACATTCGTATAAAAGGAAAAAGTTTCTGGAATAAAGAGGTACTATTTTAAGCATGTTTGTCTGACTACACTTTTGCTCACATGGCCTTTGTATGTGGAAAGGTCAGAACTGACATTACATTTTTATGAAAATCATTTATTTATTTTGTCAAGCAGATCAGATCAGAGTATTTGGGAGGTTCTCAAAAAGCAAACAAGAATAATTAGCATCACTGGGAGAGGTGGCCTCTTGTTGGACTCTGGCCTCCACCTGCTTTTATCAGTGGAAGAGGTGAGATGGTGGAAAGCCTAAATATTGATGCAGCTGCCCAAACACACCGCATGGCTTTGTAGAGGGCTAAATTCCAGCGGAAAGCCTCCTCCCATCCACATAGCATGTAACATTCTGCATCGCCCCTCTTCTCCTAACCTAGTTAGATTTAGAACGTCAAGATTATGTTGCAGCAGTAATGAATGAAGGAATTATGCTAAGCTGAGTTTACTCTTGTATTTTTTTTTTTTTAAGTTTTAAACTTATGTTATTTACACATTGCTCCAACTATTGTGATTAGGTTTTTGTTTTAACGAGTTTTCATTTTTGGTAACACTTTATAATACATCTGCTAATAAGTGATGCATGTTTAATAGTTATTTAATGCTTAATAATCCATCAACTAACATTAGAAAAGGATCTCTTATTATGAAGTATTGTTGTTACTCTGTTAGATGTCTACAAATAGTGTTGTGCATATGAAGGTCTCCTATACATCTACCTGTAAACTTTCAGTCTTTGGAAATGTGTAGTAGTCTAGTATAGTACTTTTAAAAACATATACTAGATATTAAAAAAGCCAATCCTTTCTATGTTCTTCTGGATCAAGTGTGGGTTTTTTTGTCTCCAGCTTCCTCCCACAGTCCAAAATCCTCCTTCATTGGTTAATTCTTGACTGTAAATTGTCCCTTGGAGTGAGGATGACTGTGTGATTGTAGTCCTGGGATAAACTGGTAACCTGTCCAGGATATATCTGACCAACATTAGCTGTGAAAGGCTCGCCGTGGATGGATCTTTACTTGTGCTAAATTGTGGGTATGATCCAAATAATTCTTAAAATCCTTTTTATTACTTGTTATTTCAGCAAATCTGGTTTGTGTTTGAGACCCAAGACCTGAGCTGTCACTATTGGCAGACTCTCCTCAGACTGTTTTTCTTTTCATAACTCGTGCATTATTTCAATGGCTTCCTTTAAACTGCTACTTCTTCCCCCCATTTTATTGACAGTAATATAGCTTTTCCCTAAAGTTACCTCTCTAGAACCTATCTTCATAAATAAGAAGTCAAAATGTCTGTTTCTTATATTTATTTTGTTTTTGACCCTGCACACTTCACTTGGTTACATGAAGTTCTCCCTTTGAAATAGCAGTTTTCATTCTGCATTAACACAGACTCCCCCCAGGCTTCTGTCGTCCCGTCAGCTTCAGTCTATGCATGCATAAGGATTGAGTAAAAGAAAAAAAAAAAAAAAAACCTTGCAGACCATAAAATGCTGAG